>NW_026734441.1:300000-415385 GCF_949786415.1 Peromyscus eremicus | reverse complement strand
CACTCTTCTACTCTACTGTGTTTCCTAAGAGGTCTGAACAGTGAACTTGCTCAGAACAAAAGAACTGTGCTTCCTACACACACGGCCATACCTAGTTCAATTCTGCTTAGGAACCTGACAAGAACAGTAGATCCTCTTCAGTCCAATACACTGTACATGCTGGGAACAGACGCGAGTGCTATTTACCCTGTGTATGACAATGGGAGCACAATAGTGACTCTTCTTACCAGAAAACAACTCTTGCTCGTAGGACCAGAGACTGCATGTGATTCAACTCCATTTTGGACTAGGAAACAAACACTAGCTCGCCTTACAAGAAACACACTCTGATTTAGAGAAAAAAGCACTCTTCTACTCTACTGTTTCCTAAGAGGTCTTAACAGTGAACTTGCTCAGAAAAAAAAGAACTGTGCTTCCTACACACGGCCATACCTAGTTCAATTCTGCTTAGGAACCTGACAAGAACAGTAGATCCTCTTCAGTCCAATACACTGTACTGCTGGGAACAGACAACAATGCTATTTGTCCTGTGTATGGCAATGGCAGCGCAATAGTGACTCTTCTTACCAGAAAAAAACTCTAGCTCGTAAGACCAGAAACTGCATGCGATTCAACTCCATTTAGGACTGGGAAACAAACGCTAGCTCACCTTACAAGAAACACACTCTGCTTTTGAGAAAAGAGCAATCTTCTACTCTACTGTGTTTCCTTGGTGTCCAAACAGTGAGCTTGCTCAGAACAAAACAACTGTGCTTCCTACACACACGGACCATATCTAGTAAAACTCTGCTTAGGAACCTGACAAGAACAGTAGCTCCTCTTCAGTCCAATACACTGTACTTGATGGGAACAGACGCGAGTGCTATTTGCACTGTGTATGGCAAATGGAGCACAATAGTGACTCGTCTTACCAGAAAACAACTCTTGCTCGTAGGACAAAAAACTGCATGTGACTCAAATCCATTTAGGACTGGGAAACAAATGCTAGCTCGCCTTACAAGAAACACACTCTGCTTTTGAGAAAATAGCACTCTTCTACTGTACTGTGTTTCCAATAGGGAGAGAACAGTGAGTTTTCTCAGAACAAAAGAACTGTGCTTCCTACACACACGGGCCATATCTAGTTCAACTCTGCTTAGGAACCAGACAAGAACAGTAGCTCCTCTTCAGTCCAATACACTGTACTTGCTGGGAACAGACGCCAGTGCTATTTGTCCTGTGTATGGCAATGGCAGCACAATAGTGACTATTCTTACCATAAAACAACTCTTGCTCGTAGGACCAGAAACTGCATGTGATTCAACTCCATTTAGGACTGGGAAAGAAACGCTAGCTCGCCTTACAAGAAACACACTCTGCTTTAGAGAAAAGAGCACTTCCTACTCTACTGTGTTTCCTATAGGGCCAGAACAGTGAGCTTGCTCAGAACAAAAGAACTGTGCTTCCTACACACACGGGCCATATCTAGTTCAACTCTGCTTTGGAAACTGACAAGAACAGTAGCTCCTCTTCAGTCCAATACACTTTACTTGCTGGGAACAGACGCGAGTGCTATTTGCACTGTGTATGGCAATGGGAGCACAATAGTGACTTTCCTTACCAGAAAACAACTCTTGCTCGTAGGACCAGAAACTGTATGTGATTCAACTCCATTTAGGACTGGGAAACAAATGCTAGCTCGCCTTACAAGAAACACAATCTGCTTTAGAGAAAAGAGCACTCTTCTACTCTACTGTGTTTACGATGGGGTCCGAACAGTGAGCTTGCTCAGAACAAAAGAACTGTGCTTCCTACACACGGGCCATATCTCGTTCAACTCTGCTTAGGAAACTGACAAGAACAGTAGCTCCTCTTCAGTCTGATACACTGTACTTGCTGGGAACAGACACGAGTGTTATTTGCACTGTGTATGGCACTGGGAACGCAATAGTGACTTCCTTACCAGAAAACAACTCTTGCTACTAGGACCAGAAACTGCATGGGATTCAACTCCATTTAGGACTGGGAAACAAACGCTAGCTCGCCTTACAAGAAACACACTCTGCTTTTGAGAAAAGAGCACTCTTCTACTCTACTGTGTTTCCTATAGGGCCAGAACAGTGAGCTTGCTGAGAACAAAAGAACTGTGCTTCCTAAACACACGGACCATATCTAGTTCAACTCTGCTTAGGAAACTGACAAGAACAGTAGCTCCTATTCTGTCCAATACACTGTACTTGCTGGGAAGAGACGCGAGTGCTATTTGCACTGTGTATGACAATGGGAGCACAATAGTGACTCTTCTTACCAGAAAACAACTCTTGCTCGTAGGACCAGTGACTGCATGTGATTCATCTCCATTTAGGACTAGGAAACAAACACTAGCTCGCCTTACAAGAAACACACTCTGCTTTAGAGAAAAAAGCACTCTTCTACTCTACTGTGTTTCCTAAGAGGTCTGAACAGTGAACTTGCTCAGAACAAAAGAACTGTGCTTATTACACACACGGCCATACTTAGTTCAATTCTGCTTAGGAACCTGACAAGAACAGTAGATCCTCTTCAGTCCAATACACTGTACATGCTGGGAACAGACGCGAGTGCTATTTGCCCTGTGTATGACAATGGGAGCACAATAGTGACTCTTCTTACCAGAAAACAACTCTTGCTCGTAGGACCAGAGACTGCATGTGATTCAACTCCATTTAGGACTAGGAAACAAACACTAGCTCGCCTTACAAGAAACACACTCTGATTTAGAGAAAAAAGCACTCTTCTACTCTACCTTGTTTCCTAAGAGGTCTGAACAGTGAACTTGCTCAGAACAAAAGAACTGTGCTTCCTACACACGGCCATACCTAGTTCAATTCTGCTTAGGAACCTGACAAGAACAGTAGATCCTCTTCAGTCCAATACACTGTACTGCTGGGAACAGACAACAATGCTATTTGTCCTGTGTATGGCAATGGCAGTGCAATAGTGACTCTTCTTACCAGAAAACAACTCTTGCTCGTAGGACCAGAAACTGCATGCGATTCAACTCCATTTAGGACTGGGAAACAAATGCTAGCTCGCCTTACAAGAAACACACTCTGCTTTTGAGAAAAGAGCAATATTCTACTCTACTGTGTTTCCTTGGTGTCCAAACAGTGAGCTTGCTCAGAACAAAACAACTGTGCTTCCTACACACACGGACCATATCTAGTAAAACTCTGCTTAGGATCCTGACAAGAACAGTAGCTCCTCTTCAGTCCAATACACTGTGCTTGCTGGGAACAGACGCGAGTGCTATTTGCACTGTGTATGGCAATTGGAGCACAATAGTGACTCGTCTTACCAGAAAACAACTCTTGCTTGTAGGACAAAAAACTGCATGTGACTAAAATCCATTTAAGACTGGGAAACAAATGCTAGCTCGCCTTACAAGAAACACACTCTGCTTTAGAGAAAAGAGCACTCTTCTACTCTACTGTGTTTCCTATAGGGCCAGAACAGTGAGCTTGCTCAGAACAAAAGAACTGTGCTTCCTACACACACGGGCCATATCTAGTTCAACTCTGCTTAGGAAACTGACAAGAACAGTAGCTCCTCTTCAGTCCAATACACTGTACTTTCTGGGAACAGACGCGAGTACTATTTGCACTGTGTATGGCAATGGGAGCGCAATAGTGATTTTCTTACCAGAAAACAACTCTTGCTCGTAGGACCAGAAACTGCATGTGATTCAACTCCATTTAGGACTGGGAAACAAATGCTAGCTAGCCTTACAAAAAACACAATCTGCTTTAGAGAAAAGAGCACCCTTCTACTCTACTGTGTTTCAATGGGGTCCGAACAGTGAGCTTGCTCAGAATAAAAAAACTGTGCTTCCTACACACACGGCCATATCTAGTTCAACTCTGCTTAGGAACCTGACAAGAACGGTAGATCCTCTTCAGTCCAATACACTGTACATGCTGGGGACAGACGCCAGTGCTAATTGCCCTGTGTATGAGAATGGGAGCACAATAGTGACTCTTCTTACCAAAAAACAACTCTTGCTCGTAGGACCAGAAACTGCATGTGATTCAACTCCATTTAGGACTGGAAACAAACGCTAGCTCGCCTTACAAGTAACACACTCTGCTTTTGAGAAAAGAGCACTCTTCTACTCTACTGTGTTTCCTGTAGGGCCAGAACAGTGAGCTTGCTCAGAACAAAAGAACTGTGCTTCCAACACACACCGTCATATCTAGTCCAATTCTGCTTAGGAAACTGACAAAAATAATAGATCCTCTTCAGACCAATACACTGTACTTGCTGGGAAGAGACGCGAGTGCTATTTGCCCTGTGTATGACAATGGGAGCACAATAGTGACTCTTCTTACCATAAAACAACTCTTGCTCGTAGGACCAGAAACTGCATGAGATTCAACTCCATTTAGGACTGGGAAAGAAACGCTAGCTCGCCTTACAAGAAACACACTCTGCTTTAGAGAAAAGAACACTTTCTACTCTACTGTGTTTCCTATAGGGCCAGAACAGTGAGCTTGCTCAGAACAAAAGAACTGTGCTTCCTCCACACACGGGCCATATCTAGTTCAACTCTGCTTTGGAAACTGACAAGAACAGTAGCTCCTCTTCAGTCCAATACATTGTACTTGCTGGGAACAGACGCGAGTGCTATTTGCACTGTGTATGGCAATGGGAGCGCAATAGTGACTTTCCTTACCAGAAAACAACTCTTGCTCGTAGGACCAGAAACTGTATGTGATTCAACTCCATTTAGGACTGGGAAACAAATGCTAGCTCGCCTTACAAGAAACACAATCTGCTTTAGAGAAAAGAGCACTCTTTACTCTAATGTGTTTCCTATAGGGCCAGAACAGTGAGCTTGCTCAGAACAAAAGAACTGTGCTTCATACACACGGCCATATCTAGTTCAACTCTGCTTACGAACCTGACAAGAACAGTAGACCCTCTTCAGTCCAATACACTGTACATGCTGGGAACAGACGCTAGTGCTATTTGCCCTGTGTATGACAATGGGAACACAATAGTGACTCTTCTTACCAGAAAACAATTCTTGCTCATAGGACCAGAGACTGCATGTGATTCATCTCCATTTAGGACTAGGAAACAAACACTAGCTCGCCTTTCAAGAAACACACTCTGCTTTTGAGAAAAGAGCACTCTTCTACTGTACTGTGTTTCCTATAGGGCCAGAACAGTGAGCTTTCTCAGAACAAAAGAACTGTGCTTCCTACACACACGGGCCATATCTAGTTCAACTCTGCTTAGGAACCAGACAAGAACAGTAGCTCCTCTTCAGTCCAATACACTGTACTTGCTGGGAACAGACGCCAGTGCTATTTGTCCTGTGTATGGCAATGGCAGCACAATAGTGAATATTCTTACCATAAAACAACTCTTGCTCGTAGGACCAGAAACTGCATGTGATTCAACTCCATTTAGGACTGGGAAAGAAACGCTAGCTCACCTTACAAGAAACACACTCTGCTTTAGAGAAAAGAGCACTTCCTACTCTACTAGGTTTCCTATAGGGCCAGAACAGTGAGCTTGCTCAGAACAAAAGAACTGTGCTTCCTACACACACGGGCCATATCTAGTTCAACTCTGCTTTGGAAACTGACAAGAACAGTAGCTCCTCTTCAGTCCAATGCACTTTACTTAGTGGGAACAGACGCGAGTGCTATTTGCACTGTGTATGGCATTGGGAGCGCAATAGTGACTTTCCTTACCAGAAAACAACTCTTGCTCGTAGGACCAGAAACTGTATGTGATTCAACTCCATTTAGGACTGGGAAACAAATGCTAGCTCGCCTTACAAGAAACACAATCTGCTTTAGAGAAAAGAGCACTCTTCTACTCTACTGTGTTTCCGATGGGGTCCGAACAGTGAGCTTGCTCAGAACAAAAGAACTGTGCTTCCTACACACATGGCCATATCTAGTTCAATTTTGCTTATAAACCTGATAAGAACAGTAGATCCTCTTCAGTCCAATACACTGTACTGCTGGGAACAGACAACAGTGCTATTTTTCCTGTGTATGGCAATGGCAGCGCAGTAGTGTCTCTCCTTACCAGAAAAAAACTCTTGCTCGTAGGAGCAGAAACTGCATGTGATTCAACTCCATTTAGGACTGGGAAACAAACGCTAGCTCACCTTACAAGAAACACACTCTGCTTTTGAGAAAAGAGCACTGTTCTACTCTACTGTGTTTCCTATAGGGCCAGGACAGTGAGCTTGCTGAGAACAAAAGAACTGTGCTTCCTACACACACGGACCATATCTAGTTCAACTATGCTTTGGAAACTGAAAAGAACAGTAGCTCCTATTCAGTCCAATACACTGTACTTGCTGGGAACAGACGCAAGTGCTATTTGCACTGTGTATGTCAATTGGAGCGCAATAGTGACTCTCCTTACCAGAAAACAACTCTTGCTCCTGGACCAAAAACTGCATGTGACTCAACTCAATTTAGGACTTGGAAACAAACGCTAGCTCGCCTTACAAGAAACACACTCTGCTTTAGAGAAAAGACCACTCTTCTACTATACCGTGTTTCCTATAGGGCCAGAAGAGTGAGATTGATCAGAAAAAAAGAACTGTGCTTCCTACACACACGGCCATATCTAGTTCAACTCTGCTTAGGACCCTGACAAGAACAGTAGATCCTCTTCAGTCCAATACACTGTACATGCTGGGAACAGACGCGAGTGCTATTTGCCCTGTGTATGAAAATGGGATCACAATAGTAACTCTTCTTACCTGAAAACAACTCTTGCTCGTAGGACCAGAAACTGCATGAGATTCAACTCCATTTAGGACTGGGAAACAAACGCTAGCTCACCTTACAAGAAACACACTCTGCTTTTGAGAAAAGAGCCCTCTTCTACTCTAAAGTGTTTCCTATAGGGCCAAAACAGTGAGCTTGCTCAGAAAAAAAGAACTGTGCTTCCTACACACACGGTCATATCTAGTTCAATTCTGCTTAGGAAACTGACAAGAATAGTAGATCCTCTTCTGTCCAATACACTGTACTTGCTGGGAACAGACGCGAGTGCCTTTTGCACTGTGTATGGCAATGGGAGTGCAATAGTGACTTTCCTTACCAGAAAACAACTCTTGCTCGTAGGACCAGAAACTGCATCTGATTCAACTCCATATAGGACTGGGAAACAAACGCTATCTCGCCTTACAAGAAACACACTCTGCTTTTGCGAAAAGAGCACTCTTCTACTCTAATGTGTTTCCTATAGGGCCAGAACAGTGAGCTTGCTCAGAACAAAAAAACCGTGCTTCTTACACACACCACCATACCTAGTTCAATTCTGCTTAGGAACCTGACAAGAACAGTAGATCCTCTTCATTCCAATACACTGTGCTGCTGGGAAGAGACAACAGTGCTATTTGTCCTGTGTAGGGAAATGGCAGCGCAATAGTGACTATTCTTACCATAAAACAACTCTTGCTCGTAGGAC
Organism: Peromyscus eremicus; assembly: GCF_949786415.1. NCBI lineage: Eukaryota > Metazoa > Chordata > Mammalia > Rodentia > Cricetidae > Peromyscus > Peromyscus eremicus. Next base: position 407,921 of record NW_026734441.1, on the reverse strand, counting down.
AAGAAACTGCATGTGATTCAACTCTATTTAGGACTGGGAAAGAAACGCTATCTCGCCTTACAAGAAACACACTCTGCTTTTGAGAAAAGAGCACTCTTCTACTCTACTGTGTTTCCTATGGGGTCCAAACAGTGAGCTTGCTCAGAACAAAACAACTGTGCTTCCTATACACACCGCCATACCTAGTTCAATTCTGCTTAGGAACCTGACAAGAACAGTAGATCCTCCTCAGTCCAATACACTGCACTTGCTTGGAACAGACGCGAGTGCTATTTTCCCTGTGTATGACAATGGGAGCGCAATAGTGACTCTTCTTACCAGAAAACAACTCTTGCTCGTTGGACCAGAAACTGCATGAGATTCAACTCCATTTAGGACTGGGAAACAAACGTTAGCTCACCTTACAAGAAAGACACTCTGCTTTAGAGCAAAGAGCCCTCTTTTACTCTGAAGTATTTCCTATAGGGCCAAAACAGTGAGCTTGCTCAGAACAAAAGAACTGTTCTTCCAACACACACGGTCATATCTAGTTCAATTCTGCTTAGGAAACTGACAAGAATAGTAGATCCTCTTCAGTCCAATACACTGCACTTGCTGGGAACAGACGCGAGTGCTATTTGCACTGTGTATGGCAATGGGAGCGCAATAGTGACTTTCCTTACCAGAAAACAACTCTTGCTCGTAGGACCAGAAACTGCATGTTATTCAACTCCTTATAGTACTGGGAAACAAACACTAGCTCGCCTTACAAGAAACACACTCTGCATTTGAGAACAGAGCACTGTTCTACCCTACTGTGTATCTTATTGGGCCAGAACAGTGAGCTTGCTCAGAACCAAAGAACTGTGCTTCCTACACACACGGACCACATCTAGTTCAACTATGCTTACGAACCTGACAAGAACAGTAGACCCTCTTCAGTCCAATACACTGTACATGCTGGGAACAGACGACAGTGCTATTTGCACTGTGTATGACAATGGGAGCACAATAGTGACTCTTCTTACCAGAAAACAACTTTTGCTCGTAGGACCAGAGACTGCATGTGATTCATCTCCATTTAGGACTAGGAAACAAACACTAGCTCGCCTTACAAGAAGCACACTCTGATTTAGAGAAAAGAGCACTTTTCTACTCTACTGTGTTTCCTATAGGGCCAGAACAGTGAGCTTGCTCAGAACAAAAGAACTGTGCTTCCTACACACGGACCATATCTAGTTCAACTCTGCTTACAAAACTGACAAGAACAGTAGCTCCTCCTCAGTCCGATACACTGTACTTGCTGGGAACAATCGCGAGTGCTATTTGCACTGTGTATGGCAATGGGGGGACAATAGTGACTTCCTTACCAGAAAACAACTCTTGCTCGTAGGACCAAAAACTGCATGTTATTCAACTCCATTTAGGACTGGGAAACAAACGCTAGCTCGCCTTACAAGAAACACACTCTGCTTTTGAGAAAAGAGCACTCTTCTACTCTACTGTGTTTCCTATAGGGCCAGAACAGTGAGCTTGCTGAGAACTAAAGAACTGTACTTCCTACACACACGGACCATATCTAGTTCAACTCTGCTTAGGAAACTGACAAGAAGAGTAGCTCCTATTCAGTCCAATACACTGTATGTGCTGGGAACAGACGCGAGTGCTATTTGCACTGTGTATAGCAATTGGAGCACAATAGTGACTCTTCTTCCCAGAAAAAAACTCTTGCTCGTAGGACCAAAAACTGCATGTGACTCAACTCCATTTAGGACTGGGAAACAAACTCGAGCTCGCCTTACAAGAAACACACTCTGCTTTTGAGAAAAGAGCACTCTTCTACTCTACTGTGTTTCCTATAGGGCCAAAACAGTGAGCTTGCTCAGAACAAAAGAACTGTGCTTCCTAAACACACGGTCATTTCTAGTTCAATTCTGCTTAGGAAACTGACAAGAATAGTAGATCCTCTTCAGTCCAATACACTGTTCTTGCTGGGAACAGACGCGAGTGCTATTTCCCTATGTATGAAAATGGGAGCACAATAGTGACTCTTCTTACCAGAAAACAACTCTTGCTCGTAGGACCAGGAACTGCATGTCATTCAACTCCATTTAGGACTGGGAAACAAACGCTAGCTTGCCTTACAAGAAACACACTCTGCTTTTGAGAAAAGAGCACTGTTCTACTCTACTGTGTTTCCTATAGGGCCAGAACAGTGAGCTTGATCAGAACAATAGAACTGTGCTTCCTACACACAGGGCCATATCTAGTTCAACTCTGCTTAGGACCCTGACAAGAACAGTAGATCCTCTTCAGTCCAATACACTGTACATGATGGGAACAGATGCCAGTGCTATTTGCCCTGTGTATTTCAATGGGAGCACAATAGTGACTCTTCTTACCAGAAAACAACTCTTGCTCGTAGGACCAGAAACTGCATGTGATTCAACTCCATTTGGAATGGGAAACAAACTCTAGCTCACCTTACTAGAAACACACTCTGCTTTTGAGAAAAGAGCACTCTTCTACTCTACTGTGTTTCCAATGGGGTCCAAACAGTGAGCTTGCTCAGAACAAAAGAACTGTGTTTCATACACAAGGGCCATATCTCGTTCAACTCTGCTTAGGAAACTGACAAGAACAGTAGCTCCTCTTCAGTCTGATACACTGTACTTGCTCGGAACAGACGCGAGTGCTATTTGCACTGTGTATGGCACTGGGAACACAATAGTGACTTCCTTACCAGAAAACAACTCTTGCTCGTAGGACCTGAAACTGCATGGGATTCAACTCCATTTAGGACTGGGAAACAAACGCTAGCTCGCCTTACAAGAAACAAACTCTGCTTTTGAGAAAAGAGCACTCTTCTACTCTACTGTGTTTCCTATAGGGCCAGAACAGTGAGCTTGCTGAGAACAAAAGAACTGTGCTTCCTAAACACATGGACCATATCTAGTTCAACTCTGCTTAGGAAACTGACAAGAAGAGTAGCTCCTATTCAGTCCAATACACTGTATGTGCTGGGAACAGACGCGAGTGCTATTTGCACTGTGTATAGCAATTGGAGCGCAATAGTGACTCTCCTTCCCAGAAAACAACTCTTGCTCATAGGACCAAAAACTGCATGTGACTCAACTCCATTTAGGACTGGGAAACAAACTCGAGCTTGCCTTACAAGAAACACACTCTGCTTTTGAGAAAAGAGCACTCTTCTACTCTACTGTGTTTCCTATAGGGCCAAAACAGTGAGCTTGCTCAGAACAAAAGAACTGTTCTTCCTAAACACATGGTCATTTCTAGTTCAATTCTGCTTAGGAAACTGACAAGAATAGTAGATCCTCTTCAGTCCAATACACTGTTCTTGCTGGGTACAGACGCGAGTGCTATTTGCCCTGTGTATGAAAATGGGAGCACAATAGTGACTCTTCTTACCAGAAAACAACTCTTGCTCGTAGGACCAGGAACTGCATGTGATTCAACTCCATTTAGGACTGGGAAACAAACGCTACCTCGCCTTACAAGAAACACACTCTGCTTTTGAGAAAAGAGCACTGTTCTATTCTACTGTGTTTCCTATAGGGCCAGAACAGTGAGCTTGATCAGAACAATAGAACTGTGCTTCCTACACACAGGGCCATATCTAGTTCAACTCTGCTTAGGACCCTGACAAGAACAGTAGATCCTCTTCAGTCCAATACACTGTACATGATGGGAACAGACGCCAGTGCTATTTGCCCTGTGTATTTCAATGGGAGCACAATAGTGACTCTTCTTACCAGAAAACAACTCTTGCTCGTAGGACCAGAAACTGCATGTGATTCAACTCCATTTGGGACTGGGAAACAAACTCGAGCTCGCCTTACTCGAAACAAACTCTGCTTTTGAGAAAAGAGCACTCTTCTACTCTACTGTGTTTCCTATAGGGCCAGAACAGTGAGCTTGATCAGAACAATAGAACTGTGCTTCCTACACACAGGGCCATATCTAGTTCAACTCTGCTTAGGACCCTGACAAGAACAGTAGATCCTCTTCAGTCCAATACACTGTACATGATGGGAACAGACGCCAGTGCTATTTGCCCTGTGTATGTCAATGGGAGCACAATAGTGACTCTTCTTACCAGAAAACAACTCTTGCTCGTAGGACCAAAAACTGCATGTGATTCAACTCCATTTGGGACTGGGAAACAAACTCTAGCTCGCCTTACTAGAAACACACTCTGCTTTTGAGAAAAGAGCACTCATCTACTCTACTGTGTTTCCAATGGGGTCCAAACAGTGAGCTTGCTCAGAACAAATGAACTGTGCTTCATACACAAGGGCCATATCTCGTTCAACTCTGCTTAGGAAACTGACAAGAACAGTAGCTCCTCTTCAGTCTGATACACTGTACTTGCTGGGAACAGACGCGAGTGCTATTTGCACTGTGTATGGCACTGGGAACGCAATAGTGACTTCCTTACCAGAAAACAACTCTTGCTCGTAGGACCTGAAACTGCATGGGATTCAACTCCATTTAGGACTGGGAAACAAACGCTAGCTCGCCTTACAAGAAACAAACTCTGCTTTTGAGAAAAGAGCACTCTTCTACTCTACTGTGTTTCCTATAGGGCCAGAACAGTGAGCTTGCTGAGAACAAAAGAACTGTGCTTCCTAAACACACGGACCATATCTAGTTCAACTCTGCTTAGGAAACTGACAAGAACAGTATCTCCTATTCTGTCCAATACACTTTACTTGCTGGGAACAGACGCGCGTGCTATTTGCACTGTGTATGGCAATTGGAGCTCAATAGTGACTCTTCTTACCAGAAAACAACTCTTGCTCGTAGGAGCAAAAACTGCATGTGACTCAACTCCATTTTGGACTGGGAAACAAACGCTAGCTCGCCTTACAAGAAACACACTCTACTTTTGAGAAAAGAGCACTCTTCTACTCTACTGTGTTTCCTATAGGGCCAGAACAGTGAGCTTGCTGAGAACAAAAGAACTGTGCTTCCTACACACACGGACCATATCTAGTTCAACTCTGTTTAGGAAACTGACAATAACAGTAGCTCCTATTCAGTCCAATACAATGTACTTGCTGGGAATAGACAGGAGTGTTATTTGCACTGTGTATGGCAATTGGAGTGCAATAGTGACTCTTCTTACCAGAAAACAACTCTTGCTCGTAGGACCAGAAACTGCATGGGATTCAACTCCATTTAGGACTGGGAAACAAACGCTAGCTCGCCTTACAAGAAACACACTCTGCTTTTGAGAAAAGATCCCTCTTCTACTCTAAAGTGTTTCCTATAGGGCCAAAACAGTGAGCTTGCTCAGAACAAAAGAACTGTGCTTCCTACACACACTGTCATATCTAGTTCAATTCTGCTTAGGAAACTGACAAGAATAGTAGATCCTCTTCTGTCCAATACACTGTACTTGCTGGGAACAGACGCGAGTGCTATTTGCACTGTGTATGGCAATGGGAGCTCAATAGAGACTTTCCTTACCAGAAAACATCTCTTGCTCATAGGACCAGAAACTGCATGTGATTCAACTCCATATAGGACTGGGAAACAAACTCGAGCTCGCCTTACAGGAAACACACTCTGCTTTTGAGAAAAGAGCAATCTTCTACTCTACTGTGTTTCCTTGGTGTCCAAACAGTGAGCTTGCTCAGAACAAAACAACCTTGCTTCCTACACACACGGACCATATCTAGTAAAACTCTGCTTAGGAACCTGACAAGAACAGTAGCTCCTTTTCAGTCCAATACACCTTACTTGCTGGGAACAGACGCGAGTGCTATTTGCATTGTGTATGGCAATTGGAGCACAATAGTGACTCGTATTACCAGAAAACAATTCTTGCGCGTAGGACAAAAAACTGCATGTGACTCAAATCCATTTAGGACTGGGAAACAAACGCTAGCTCACCTTACAAGAAACACACTCTGCTTTTGAGAAAAGAGCACTCTTCTACTCTACTGTGTTTCCTATAGGGCCAGAACAGTGAGCTTGCTCAGAAAAAAAGAACTGTGCTTCCTACACACACGGCCATATCTAGTTCAATTTTGATTAGGAACCTGACAAGAACAGTAGATCCTCTTTAGTCCAATACACTGTACTTGATGGGAACAGACGCCAGTGCTATTTGTCCTGTGTATGACAATGGCAGCACAATAGTGACTATTCTTACCATAAAACAACTCTTGCTCGAGGGACCAGAAACTGCATGTGATTCAACTCCATTTAGGACTGGGAAACAAACGCTAGCTTGCCTTACAAGAAACACACTCTGCTTTAGAGAAAAGAGCACTCTTCTACTCTACTGTGTTTCCTATAGGGCCAGAACAGTGAGCTTGCTCAGAACAAAAGAACTGTGCTTCCTACACACACGGGCCATATCTAGTTCAACTCTGCTTAGGAAACTGACAAGAACAGTAGCTCCTCTTCAGTCCATTACACTGTACTTGCTGGGAACAGACGCGAGTGCTATTTGTTCTGTGTATGGCAATGGCAGCACAATAGTGACTCTCCTTAGCAGAAAACAACTCTTGCTCGTAGAGCCAGAGACTGCATGTGATTCAACTCCATTTAGGACTAGGAAACAAACACTAGCTCACCTTACAAGAAACACACTCTGATTTAGAGAAAAAAGCACTCTTCTACTCTACTGTGTTTCCTAAGAGGTCTGAACAGTGAACTTGCTCAGAACAAAAGAACTGTGCTTCCTACACACACGGCCATACCTAGTTCAATTTTGATTAGGAACCTGACAAGAACAGTAGATCCTCTTTAGTCCAATACACTGTTCTTGCTGGGAACAGACGCGAGTGCTATTTGCCCTGTGTATGAAAAATGGGAGCACAATAGTGACTCTTCTTACCAGAAAAGAACTCTTGCTCGTAGGACCAGAAACTGCATGTGATTCAATTCCATTTCTGACTGGGAAACAAACGCTAGCTCGCCTTACAAGAAACACACTCTGCTTTTGAGAAAAGAGCACTGTTCTACTCTACTGTGTTTCCTATAGGGCCAGAACAGTGAGCTTGATCAGAACAAAAGAACTGTGCTTCCTACACACACGGCCATATCTAGTTCAACTCTGCTTAGGACCCTGACAAGAACAGTAGATCCTCTTCAGTCCAATACACTGTACATGATGGGAACAGACGCCAGTGCTATTTGCCCTGTGTATTTCAATGGGAGCACAATAGTGACTCTCCTTAGCAGAAAACAACTCTTGCTCGTAGTACCAGAAACTGCATGTGATTCAACTCCATTTAGGACTAGGAAACAAACACTAGCTCACCTTACAAGAAACACACTCTGATTAAGAGAAAAAAGCACTCTTCTACTCTACTGTGTTTCCTAAGAGGTCTGAACAGTGAACTTGCTCAAAAAAAAAGAACTGTGCTTCCTACACACACGGGCCATATCTAGTTCAACTCTGCTTTGGAAACTGAAAAGAACAGCAGCTCCTCTTCAGTCCAATACACTGTACTTGCTGGGAACAGACGCGAGTGCTATTTGCACTGTGTATGGCGATGGGAGCGCAATAGTGACTTTCCTTACCAGAAAACAACTCTTCCTCATAGGACCAGAAACTGTATGTGAATCAACTCCATTTAGGACTGGGAAACAAATGCTAGCTCGCCTTACAAGAAACACACTCTGCTTTAGAGAAAAGAGCACTCTTCTACTCTACTGTGTTTCCTATGGGGTCCGAACAGTGAGCTTGCTCAGAACAAAAAAACTGTGCTTCCTACACACACGGCCATATCTAGTTCAATTCTGCTTATAAACCTGACAAGAACAGTAGATCCTCTTCAGTCCAATGCACTGTACTTGCTGGCAACAGACGCCAGTGCTATTTGTCCTGTGTATGGCAATGGCAGTACAATACTGACTCTTCTTACCAGAAAACAACTCTTGCTTGTAGGACCAGAAACTGCATGTGATTCAACTCCATTTACGACTGGGAAACAAAGGCTAGCTCGCCTTACATGAAACACACTCTGCTTTTGAAAAAAGAGCACTCTTCTACTCTACTGTGTTTCCTATGTGGTCCAAACAGTGAGCTTGCTCAGAACAAAAGAACTGTGCTTCCTACACACGGACCACATCTAGTTCAAATATGCTTTGGAAACTGCAAGAAGAGTAGCTCCTATTCAGTCCAATACACTGTACTTGCTGGGAACAGACGCGAGTGCTATTTGCACTGTGTATGGCAATTGGAGCGCAATAGTGACTCTTCTTACCGGTAAACAACTCTTGCTCGTAGGTTCAAAAACTGCATGTATCTCAACTCCATTTAGGACTGGGAAACAAACGCGAGCTCGCCTTACAAGAAACACACTCTGCTTTAGAGAAAAGAGCACTCTTCTACTCTACTGTGTTCCCTATAGGGCCAGAACAGTGAGCTTGCTCAGAACAAAAGAACTGTGCTTCCTACACACACGGCCATATCTAGTTCAACTCTGCTTAGGAACCTGACAAGAACAGTAGATCCTCTTCAGTCCAATACACTGTACATGCTGGGAACAGACGCCAATGCTATTTGCCCTGTGTGTGACAATGGGAGAACAATAGTGACTCTTCTTACCAGAATACAACTCTTGCTCGTAGGACCAGAAACTGCATGTGATTCAACTCCATTTAGGACTGGGAAACAAATGCTAGCTCGCCTTACAAGAAAGACACTCTGCTTTTGAGAAAAGAGCACTCTTCTACTCTACTGTGTTTCCAATGGGGTCCAAACAGTGAGCTTACTGAGAACAAAAGAACTGTGCTTCCTACAAACACCGACCATATCTAGTTCAACTCTGCTTAGGAAACTGACAAGAACAGTAGCTCCTATTCAGTCCAATACACTGTACTTGCTGGGAACCGACGCGAGTGCTATTTGCACTGTGTATGGCAATGGGAGCACAATAGTGACTTTCCTTACCAGAAAACAACTCTTGCTCATAGGACCGGAAACTGCCTGTGATTGAACTCCATTAAGGACTAGTTAACAAACGCTAGCTCGCCTTACAAGAAACACACTCTGCTTTGGAGAAAAGAGCACTCTTCTACTCTACTGTGTTTCCTGTAGGGCCAGAACAGTGAGCTTGCTCAGAACAAAAGAACTGTGCTTCCTACACACACGGCCATATCTAGTTCAATTCTGATTAGGAACCTGACAAGAACAGTAGATCCTCTTCAGTCCAATAGACTGTACTTGCTGGGAACAGACGCCAGTGCTATTTGTCCTGTGTATGGCAATGGCAGCGCAATAGTGACTATTCTTACCATAAAACAACTCTTGCTCGTAGGACCAGAAACTGCATGTGATTCAACTCCATGTAGGACTGGGAAACAAACGCGAGCTCGCCTTACAAGAAACACACTCTGCTTTAGAGAAAAGAGCACTTTTCTACTCTATTGTGTTTCCTATAGGGCCAGAACAGTGAGCTTGCTCAGAACAAAGAACTGTGCTTCCTACACACACGGGCCATATCTGGTTCAACTCTGCTTAGGAAACTGACAAGAACAGTAGATCCTCTTCAGTCCAATACACTGTACTTGCTGGGAAAAGACGCCAGTGCTATTTGTCCTGTGTATGGCAATGGCAGCGCAATAGTGACTCTTCTTACCAGAAAACAACTCTTGTTTGTTGGACCAGAAACTGCATGTGATTCAACTCCATTTAGGACTGGGAAACAAACACTAACTCGCCTTACAAGAAACACACTCTGTTTTTGAGAAAAGAGCACTCTTCTACTCTACTGTGTTTCCTATGGTGTCCGAACAGTGAGCTTGCTCAGAACAAAAGAACTGTGCTTCCTACACACACGGCCATATCTAGTTAAATTCTGCTTAGGAACCTGACAAGAACAGTAGATCCTCTTCAGTCCAATACACTGTACATGCTGGGAACAGACGCCAGTGCTATTTGCCCTGTGTATGGCAAAGGGAGCACAATAGTGACTCTTCTTACCAGAAATAAACTCTTGCTCCTCGGATCAGAAACTACATGTGATTCAACTCCATTTAGGACTGGGAAACAAACGCTAGCTGGCCTTACAAGAAATACACTCTGCTTTTGAGAAAAGAGCACTCTTCTGCTCTATGGTTTTTCCTATGGTGTCCGAACAGTGAGCTTGCTCAGAACTAAAGAACTGTGCTTCCTACACACACGGGCCATATCTCGTTCAACTCTGCTTAGGAAACTGACAAGAACAGTAGCTCCTCTTCTGTCCAATACACTGTACTTTCAAAGAACAGTAGCGAGTGTTGTTTGCACTGTGTATGGCAATGGGAGCGCAATAGTGACTTTCCTTACCAGAAAACAACTCTTGCTCATAGGACAAGAAAATGCATGTAATTCAACTCCATTTAGGACTGGGAAACAACCTTAGCTCACCTTACAAGAAACACACTCTGCTTTTGAGAAAAGAGTACTCTTCTACTCTTCTGTGTTTCCTAAAGGACCAGAACAGTGAGCTTGCTCAGAACAAAAGAATTGTGCTTCCTACACACACGGGCCATATCTTGTTCAACTCTGCTTAGGAAACTGACAGGAACAGTAGCTCCTCTTCAGTGCAATACACAGTACTTGCTGGGAACAGACACGAGTGCTATTTGCACTGTTTATGGCAAAGGGAGCACAATAGTGACTTTCCTTAGCAGAAAACATCCCTTGATCATAGGACCAAAAACTGCATGTGATTCAACTCCATTTAGAACTGGGAAACAAACACTAGCTTGCCTTACAAGAAACACACTCTGCTTTTGAGAAAATAGCACTCTTCTACTCTACTGTGTTTACTATTTGGTCCAAAAATTGAGCTTGCTCAGAACAAAAGAACTGTGCTTCCTAAACACACGGGCCCTATCTAGTTCAACTCTGCTTAGGAAACTGACAAGAACAGTAGCTCCTCTTCTGTCCAATACACTGTACTTGCTGGGAACAAACGCGAGTGCTATTTGCACTGTGTATGGCAATGGTAGCACAATAGTGACTCTTCTTACCAGAAAACAACTCTAGCTCATAGGACCAGAAACTGCATATGATTCAACTCCATTTAGGACTGGGAAACAAACGCTAGCTCGCCTTGCAAGAAACAAACTCTGCTTCTGAGAAAAGAGCACCCTTCTACTCTTCTGTGTTTCCTATAGGGCCAGAACAGTGAGCTTGCTCAGAACAAAAGAACTGTGCTTCCTACACACACGTGCCATATCTAGTTCAACTCTGCTTAGGAAACTGACAAGAACAGTAGCTCCTCTTCAGTCCAATACACTGTACTTGCTGGGAACAGACGCGAGTGCTATTTGCACTGTTTATTGCAAAGGGAGCACAATAGTGACTTAACTTACCAGAAAATTTCCCTTGCTTGTAGAACCAGAAACTGCATGTGATTCAACTCCATTTTGGACTGGGAAACAAACGCTAGCTCGCCTTACAAGAAACACACTCTGCTTTTGAGAAAAGAGCACTCTTCTATTCTACTGTGTTTCCTATGGGGTCTGAACAGTGACCTTGCTCAGAACAAAAGAACTATGCTTTCTACACACACGGGCCATATCTAGTTCAACTCTGCTTAGGAAACTGACAAGAACGGTAGATCATCTTCAGTCCAATAAACTTTACATGCTGGGAACATACGCCAGTGCTATTTGCCCTGTGTATGACAATGGGAGGGCAATAGTGACTCTTCTTACCAGAAAACAACTCTTGCTCGTAGGACCAGAAACTGCATGTGATTCAACTCCATTTAGGACTGTGAAACAAAAGCTAGCTCGCCTTAAAAGAAACACACTCTGCTTTTGAGAAAAGAGCACTCTTCTATTCTACTGTGTTTCCTATGGGGTCCGAACAGTGAGCTTGCTCAGAACAAAAGACCTGTGCTTCCTACACACACGGGCTATATCTAGTTCAACTCTGCTTAGGAAACTGACAAGAGCAGTAGCTCCTCTTCAGTCCAATACACTGTACTTGCTGGGAACAGACGCGAGTGCTATTTGCACTGTGTATGGCAATGGGAGCGCAATAGTGACTTTCCTTACCAGAAAACAACTCTTGCTCATAGGACCAGAAACTGTATGTGATTCAACTCCATTTAGGACAGGGAAACAAATGCTAGCTCGCCTTACAAGAAACACAATCTGCTATAGAGAAAAGAGCACTCTTCTACTCTACTGTGTTTCCTATGGGGTCCGAACAGTGAGCTTGCTCAGAACAAAAAATCTGTGCTTCCTACACACACGACCATATCTAGTTCAATTCTGCTCATAAACCCGACAAGAACAGTAGATCCTCTTCAGTCCAATACACTGTACTTGCTGGCAACAGACGCCAGTGCTATTTGTCCTGTGTATGGCAATGGCAGCGCAATACTACTCTTCTTACCAGAAAACAACTCTTGCTCGTAGGACCAGAAACTTCATGTGATTCAACTCCATTTACGACTGGGAAACAAAGGCTAGCTCGCCTTACATGAAACACACTCTGCTTTTGAAAAAAGAGCACTCTTCTACTCTACTGTGTTTCCTATGTGGTCCAAACAGTGAGCTTGCTCAGAACAAAAGAACTGTGCTTCCTACACACACGGACCACATCTAGTTCAAATATGCTTTGGAAACTGCAAGAAGAGTAGCTCCTATTCAGTCCAATACACTGTACTTGCTGGGAACAGACGCGAGTGCTATTTGCACTGTGTATGGCAATTGGAGCGCAATAGTGACTCTTCTTACCGGTAAACAACTCTTGCTCGTAGGTTCAAAAACTGCATGTATCTCAACTCCATTTAGGACTGGGAAACAAACGCGAGCTCGCCTTACAAGAAACACACTCTGCTTTAATGAAAAGAGCACTCTTCTACTCTACTGTGTTTCCTATAGGGCCAGAACGGTGAGCTTGCTCAGAACAAAAGAACTGTGCTTCCTACACACACGGCCATATCTAGTTCAACTCTGCTTAGAAACCTGACAAGAACCGTAGATCCTCTTCAGTCCAATACACTGTACATGCTGGGAACAGACGCCAATGCTATTAGCCCTGTGTGTGACAATGGGAGGACAATAGTGACTCTTCTTACCAGAAAACAACTCTTGCTCATAGGACCGGAAACTGCCTGTGATTGAACTCCATTAAGGACTAGTTAACAAACGCTAGCTCGCCTTACAAGAAACACACTCTGCTTTGGAGAAAAGAGCACTCTTCTACTCTACTGTGTTTCTAATGGGGTCCAAACAGTGAGCTTACTGAGAACAAAAGAACTGTGCTTCCTACAAACACCGACCATATCTAGTTCAACTCTGCTTAGAAAACTGACAAGAACAGTAGCTCCTATTCAGTCCAATACACTGTACTTGCTGGGAACCGACGCGAGTGCTATTTGCACTGTGTATGGCAATGGGAGCACAATAGTGACTTTCCTTACCAGAAAACAACTCTTGCTCATAGGACCGGAAACTGCCTGTGATTGAACTCCATTAAGGACTAGTTAACAAACGCTAGCTCGCCTTACAAGAAACACACTCTGCTTTGGAGAAAAGAGCACTCTTCTACTCTACTGTGTTTCCTGTAGGGCCAGAACAGTGAGCTTGCTCAGAACAAAAGAACTGTGCTTCCTACACACACGGCCATATCTAGTTCAATTCTGATTAGGAACCTGACAAGAACAGTAGATCCTCTTCAGTCCAATAGACTGTACTTGCTGGGAACAGACGCCAGTGCTATTTGTCCTGTGTATGGCAATGGCAGCGCAATAGTGACTATTCTTACCATAAAACAACTCTTGCTCGTAGGACCAGAAACTGCATGTGATTCAACTCCATGTAGGACTGGGAAACAAACGCGAGCTCGCCTTACAAGAAACACACTCTGCTTTAGAGAAAAGAGCACTTTTCTACTCTATTGTGTTTCCTATAGGGCCAGAACAGTGAGCTTGCTCAGAACAAAGAACTGTGCTTCCTACACACACGGGCCATATCTGGTTCAACTCTGCTTAGGAAACTGACAAGAACAGTAGATCCTCCTCAGTCCAATACACTGTACTTGCTGGGAAAAGACGCCAGTGCTATTTGTCCTGTGTATGGCAATGGCAGCGCAATAGTGACTCTTCTTACCAGAAAACAACTCTTGTTTGTTGGACCAGAAACTGCATGTGATTCAACTCCATTTAGGACTGGGAAACAAACACTAACTCGCCTTACAAGAAACACACTCTGCTTTTGAGAAAAGAGCACTCTTCTACTCTACTGTGTTTCCTATGGTGTCCGAACAGTGAGCTTGCTGAGAACAAAAGAACTGTGCTTCCTACACACACGGCCATATCTAGTTAAATTCTGCTTAGGAACCTGACAAGAACAGTAGATCCTCTTCAGTCCAATACACTGTACATGCTGGGAACAGACGCCAGTGCTATTTGCCCTGTGTATGGCAAAGGGAGCACAATAGTGACTCTTCTTACCAGAAATAAACTCTTGCTCCTCGGATCAGAAACTACATGTGATTCAACTCCATTTAGGACTGGGAAACAAACGCTAGCTGGCCTTACAAGAAATACACTCTGCTTTTGAGAAAAGAGCACTCTTCTGCTCTATGGTTTTTCCTATGGTGTCCGAACAGTGAGCTTGCTCAGAACTAAAGAACTGTGCTTCCTACACACACGGGCCATATCTCGTTCAACTCTGCTTAGGAAACTGACAAGAACAGTAGCTCCTCTTCTGTCCAATACACTGTACTTTCAAAGAACAGTAGCGAGTGTTGTTTGCACTGTGTATGGCAATGGGAGCGCAATAGTGACTTTCCTTACCAGAAAACAACTCTTGCTCATAGGACAAGAAAATGCATGTAATTCAACTCCATTTAGGACTGGGAAACAACCTTAGCTCACCTTACAAGAAACACACTCTGCTTTTGAGAAAAGAGTACTCTTCTACTCTTCTGTGTTTCCTAAAGGACCAGAACAGTGAGCTTGCTCAGAACAAAAGAATTGTGCTTCCTACACACACGGGCCATATCTTGTTCAACTCTGCTTAGGAAACTGACAGGAACAGTAGCTCCTCTTCAGTGCAATACACAGTACTTGCTGGGAACAGACACGAGTGCTATTTGCACTGTTTATGGCAAAGGGAGCACAATAGTGACTTTCCTTACCAGAAAACATCCCTTGATCATAGGACCAAAAACTGCATGTGATTCAACTCCATTTAGAACTGGGAAACAAACACTAGCTAGCCTTACAAGAAACACACTCTGCTTTTGAGAAAAGAGCACTCTTCTACTCTACTGTGTTTACTATTTGGTCCAAAAATTGAGCTTGCTCAGAACAAAAGAACTGTGCTTCCTAAACACACGGGCCCTATCTAGTTCAACTCTGCTTAGGAAACTGACAAGAACAGTAGCTCCTCTTCTGTCCAATACACTGTACTTGCTGGGAACAAACGCGAGTGCTATTTGCACTGTGTATGGCAATGGTAGCACAATAGTGACTCTTCTTACCAGAAAACAACTCTAGCTCATAGGACCAGAAACTGCATATGATTCAACTCCATTTAGGACTGGGAAACAAACGCTAGCTCGCCTTACCAGAAACAAACTCTGCTTCTGAGAAAAGAGCACCCTTCTACTCTTCTGTGTTTCCTATAGGGCCAGAACAGTGAGCTTGCTCAGAACAAAAGAACTGTGCTTCCTACACACACGCGCCATATCTAGTTCAACTCTGCTTAGGAAACTGACAAGAACAGTAGCTCCTCTTCAGTCCAATACACTGTACTTGCTGGGAACAGACGCGAGTGCTATTTGCACTGTTTATTGCAAAGGGAGCACAATAGTGACTTAACTTACCAGAAAATTTCCCTTGCTTGTAGAACCAGAAACTGCATGTGATTCAACTCCATTTTGGACTGGGAAACAAACGCTAGCTCGCCTTACAAGAAACACACTCTGCTTTTGAGAAAAGAGCACTCTTCTATTCTACTGTGTTTCCTATGGGGTCCGAACAGTGACCTTGCTCAGAACAAAAGAACTATGCTTTCTACACACACGGGCCATATCTAGTTCAACTCTGCTTAGGAAACAGACAAGAACGGTAGATCATCTTCAGTCCAATAAACTTTACATGCTGGGAACATACGCCAGTGCTATTTGCCCTGTGTATGACAATGGGAGGGCAATAGTGACTCTTCTTACCAGAAAACAACTCTTGCTCGTAGGACCAGAAACTGCATGTGATTCAACTCCATTTAGGACTGTGAAACAAAAGCTAGCTCGCCTTAAAAGAAACACACTCTGCTTTTGAGAAAAGAGCACTCTTCTATTCTACTGTGTTTCCTATGGGGTCCGAACAGTGAGCTTGCTCAGAACAAAAGACCTGTGCTTCCTACACACACGGGCTATATCTAGTTCAACTCTGCTTAGGAAACTGACAAGAGCAGTAGCTCCTCTTCAGTCCAATACACTGTACTTGCTGGGAACAGACGCGAGTGCTATTTGCACTGTGTATGGCAATGGGAGTGCAATAGTGACTTTCCTTACCAGAAAACAACTCTTGCTCATAGGACCAGAAACTGTATGTGATTCAACTCCATTTAGGACAGGGAAACAAATGCTAGCTCGCCTTACAAGAAACACAATCTGCTATAGAGAAAAGAGCACTCTTCTACTCTACTGTGTTTCCTATGGGGTCCGAACAGTGAGCTTGCTCAGAACAAAAAATCTGTGCTTCCTACACACACGGCCATATCTAGTTCAATTCTGCTCATAAACCCGACAAGAACACTAGATCCTCTTCAGTCCAATACACTGTACTTGCTGGCAACAGACGCCAGTGCTATTTGTCCTGTGTATGGCAATGGCAGCGCAATACTGACTCTTCTTACCAGAAAACAACTCTTGCTCGTAGGACCAGAAACTGCATGTGATTCAACTCCATTTACGACTTGGAAACAAAGGCTAGCTCGCCTTACATGAAACACACTCTGCTTTTGAGAAAAGAGCACTCTTCTACTCTACTGTGTTTCCTATGTGGTCCAAACAGTGAGCTTGCTCAGAACAAAAGAACTGTGCTTCCTACACACACGGACCACATCTAGTTCAAATATGCTTTGGAAACTGCAAGAAGAGTAGCTCCTATTCAGTCCAATACACTGTACTTGCTGGGAACAGACGCGAGTGCTATTTGCACTGTGTATGGCAATTGGAGCGCAATAGTGACTCTTCTTACCGGTAAACAACTCTTGCTCGTAGGTTCAAAAACTGCATGTATCTCAACTCCATTTAGGACTGGGAAACAAACGCGAGCTCGCCTTACAAGAAACACACTCTGCTTTAGAGAAAAGAGCACTCTTCTACTCTACTGTGTTTCCTATAGGGCCAGAACGGTGAGCTTGCTCAGAACAAAAGAACTGTGCTTCCTACACACAAGGCCATATCTAGTTCAACTCTGCTTAGAAACCTGACAAGAACCGTAGATCCTCTTCAGTCCAATACACTGTACATGCTGGGAACAGACGCCAATGCTATTTGCCCTGTGTGTGACAATGGGAGGACAATAGTGACTCTTCTTACCAGAAAACAACTCTTGCTCATAGGACCGGAAACTGCCTGTGATTGAACTCCATTAAGGACTAGCTAACAAACGCTAGCTCGCCTTACAAGAAACACACTCTGCTTTGGAGAAAAGAGCACTCTTCTACTCTACTGTGTTTCCTGTAGGGCCAGAACAGTGAGCTTGCTCAGAACAGAGAACTGTGCTTCCTACACACACGGGCCATATCTGGTTCAACTCTGCTTAGGAAACTGACAAGAACAGTAGATCCTCTTCAGTCCAATACACTGTACTTGCTGGGAAAAGACGCCAGTGCTATTTGTCCTGTATGGCAATGGCAGCGCAATAGTGACTCTTCTTACCAGAAAACAACTCTTGTTTGTTGGACCAGAAACTGCATGTGATTCAACTCCATTTAGGACTGGGAAACAAACACTAACTCGCCTTACAAGAAACACACTCTGCTTTTGAGAAAAGAGCACTCTTCTACTCTACAGTGTTTCCTATGGTGTCCGAACAGTGAGCTTGCTGAGAACAAAAGAACTGTGCTTCCTACACACACGGCCATATCTAGTTCAATTCTGCTTAGGAAACTGACAAGAACAGTAGATCCTCTTCAGTCCAATACACTGTACATGCTGGGAACAGACGCCAGTGCTATTTGCCCTGGGTGTGACAATGGGAGCACAATAGTGACTCTTCTTACCAGAAATAAACTCTTGCTCCTCGGATCAGAAACTACATGTGATTCAACTCCATTTAGGACTGGGAAACAAACGCTAGCTGGCCTTACAAGAAATACACTCTGCTTTTGAGAAAAGAGCACTCTTCTGCTCTATGGTTTTTCCTATGGTGTCCGAACAGTGAGCTTGCTCAGAACAAAAGAACTGTGCTTCCTACACACACGGGCCATAACTCGTTCAACTCTGCTTAGGAAACTGACAAGAACAGTAGCTCCTCTTCTGTCCAATACACTGTACTTTCAAAGAACAGTAGCGAGTGTTGTTTGCACTGTGTATGGCAATGGGAGCGCAATAGTGACTTTCCTTACCAGAAAACAACTCTTGCTCATAGGACAAGAAAATGCATGTAATTCAACTCCATTTAGGACTGGGAAACAACCTTAGCTCACCTTACAAGAAACACACTCTGCTTTTGAGAAAAGAGTACTCTTCTACTCTTCTGTGTTTCCTAAAGGACCAGAACAGTGAGCTTGCTCAGAACAAAAGAATTGTGCTTCCTACACACACGGGCCATATCTTGTTCAACTCTGCTTAGGAAACTGACAAGAACAGTAGCTCCTTTTCAGTGCAATACACAGTACTTGCTGGGAACAGACACGAGTGCTATTTGCACTGTTTATGGCAAAGGGAGCACAATAGTGACTTTCTTTACCAGAAAACATCCCTTGCTCATAGGACCAAAAACTGCATGTGATTCAACTCCATTTAGAACTGGGAAACAAACACTAGCTAGCCTTACAAGAAACACACTCTGCTTTTGAGAAAAGAGCACTCTTCTACTCTACTGTGTTTACTATTTGGTCCAAAAATTGAGCTTGTTCAGAACAAAAGAACTGTGCTTCCTAAACACACGGGCCCTATCTAGTTCAACTCTGCTTAGGAAACTGACAAGAACAGTAGCTCCTCTTCTGTCCAATACACTGTACTTGCTGGGAACAAACGCGAGTGCTATTTGCACTGTGTATGGCAATGGTAGCACAGTAGTGACTCTTCTTACCAGAAAACTACTCTAGCTCATAGGACCAGAAACTGCATATGATTCAACTCCATTTAGGACTGGGAAACAAACGCTAGTTCGCCTTACAAGAAACAAACTCTGCTTCTGAGAAAAGAGCACCCTTCTACTCTTCTGTGTTTACTATAGGGCCAGAACAGTGAGCTTGCTCAGAACAAAAGAACTGTGCTTCCTACACACACGCGCCATATCTAGTTCAACTCTGCTTAGGAAACTGACAAGAACAGTAGCTCCTCTTCAGTCCAATACACTGTACTTGCTGGGAACAGACGCGAGTGCTTTTTGCACTGTTTATTGCAAAGGGAGCACAATAGTGACTTAACTTACCAGAAAATTTCCCTTGCTTGTAGAACCAGAAACTGCATGTGATTCAACTCCATTTTGGACTGGGAAACAAACGCTAGCTCGCCTTACAAGAAACACACTCTGCTTTTGAGAAAAGAGCACTCTTCTATTCTACTGTGTTTCCTATGGGGTCCGAACAGTGACCTTGCTCAGAACAAAAGAACTATGCTTTCTACACACACGGGCCATATCTAGTTCAACTCTGCTTAGGAAACTGACAAGAACGGTAGATCATCTTCAGTCCAATAAACTTTACATGCTGGGAACATACGCCAGTGCTATTTGCCCTGTGTATGACAATGGGAGGGCAATAGTGACTCTTCTTACCAGAAAACAACTCTTGCTCGTAGGACCAGAAACTGCATGTGATTCAACTCCATTTAGGACTGTGAAACAAAAGCTAGCTCGCCTTAAAAGAAACACACTCTGCTTTTGAGAAAAGAGCACTCTTCTATTCTACTGTGTTTCCTATGGGGTCCGAACAGTGAGCTTGCTCAGAACAAAAGAACTGTGCTTCCTACACACACGGGCCATATCTAGTTCAACTCTGCTTAGGAAACTGACAAGAACAGTTGATCCTCTTTAGTCCAATACACTGTACTTGCTGGGAACAGACGCGAGTGCTATTTGACCTGTGTATGGCAAAGGGAGCACAATAGTGACTCTTCTTATCAGAAAACAACTCTTGCTCATAGGACCAGAAACTGCATGTGATTCAACTCCATTTAGGACTGGGAAACAAAAGCTAGCTCGCATTACAAGAAACACAGTCTGCTTTTGAGGAAAGAGAACTCTTCTACTCTACTGTGTTTCCTATAGGGCCAAAACAGTGAGCTTGCTCAGAACAAAAGAATGTGCTTCCTACACACACGGGCTATATCTAGTTCAACTCTGCTTAGGAAACTGACAAGAGCAGTAGCTCCTCTTCAGTCCAATACACTGTAATTGCTGGGAACAGACGCGAGTGCTATTTGCACTGTGTATGGCAAAGGGAACACAATAGTGACATTCCTTTCCAGAAAACAACTCTTGCTTGTAGGACCAGAAACTGCATGTGATTCAACTCCATTTAGGACTGGGAAACAAACGCAAGCTCGCCTTACAAGAAACACACTCTGCTTTTGAGAAAAGACCACTCTTCTACTCTACTGTGTTTCCTATAGGCCAGAAGAGTGAGCTAGCTCAGAACAAAAGAACTGTGCTTCCTACACACACAGGCCATATCTAGTTCAACGAAGCTTAGGAAACTGACAAGAACAGTAGCTCCTCTTCTGTCAAATACACTGTACTTGCAAAGAACAGTAGCGAGTGTTTTTACACTATGTATGGCAATAGGAGCGCAATAGTGACTCTTCTTACCAGAAAACAACTCTTGCTCATAGGACAAGAAACTGCATGTAATTCAACTCCATTTAGGACTGGGAAACAAACGCTAGCTCACCTTACAAGAAACACACTCTGCTTTTGAGAAAAGAGCACTCTTCTACTCTTCTGTGTTTCCTAAAGGACCAGAACAGTGAGCTTGCTCAGAACAAAAGAACTGTGCTTCCTACACACACGGGCCATATCTCGTTCAATTCTGCTTAGGAAACTGACAAGAACAGTAGCTCCTCTTCAGTCCAATACACAGTACTTGCTGGGAACAGACGCGAGTGCTATTTGCACTGTTTGTGAAAAGGGAGCACAATAGTGACTTTCCTTTCCAGAAAACTTCCCTTGCTCATAGGAACAAAAACTGCATGTGATTCAACTCCATTTAGAACTGGGAAACAAACACTAGCTAGCCTTACAAGAAACACACTCTGCTTTTGAGAAAAGAGCACTCTTCTACTCTACTGAGTTTACTATTTTGTCCAAAAATTGAGCTTGCTCAGAACAAAAGAACTGTGCCTCCTACACACACAGGCCATAGCTCGTTCAACTCTGCTTAGGAAACTGACATGAACAGTAGCTCCTCTTCTGTCCAATACACTGTACTTGCTGGGAACAGACGCGAGTGCTATTTGCACTGTGTATGGCAATGGTAGCACAATAGTGACTCTTCTTACCAGAAAACAACTCTTGCTCATAGGACCAGAAACTGCATGAGATTCAACTCCATTTAGGACTGGGAAACAAACGCTAGCTCGCCTTACAAGAAACACACTCTGCTTTTGAGGAAAGAGAACTCTTCTACTCTACTGTGTTTCCTATAGGGCCAAAACAGTGAGCTTGCTCAGAACAAAAGAATGTGCTTCCTACACACACAGGCCATATGTAGTTTAACTCTGCTTAGGAAACTGAGAAGAACAGTAGCTCCTCTTCAGTCCAATACACTGTACTTGCTGGGAAAAGACACGAGTGCTATTTGAACTCTGTATGGCAAAGGGAGCGCAATAGTGACTTTCCTTACCAGAAAACATCCCTTGCTCGTAGGACCAAGAACTGCATGTGATTCAACTCCATTTAGGACTGGGAAACAAACGCTAGCTCACCTTACAAGAAACACACTCTGCTTTTGAGAAAAGAGCACTCTTTTACTCTACTGTGTTTCCTATAGGGCAAGAACAGTGAGCTTGCTCAGAACAAAAGAACTGTGCTTCCTAAACACACGGGCTATATCTAGTACAACTCTGCTTAGGAAACTGACAAGAACAGTAGCTCCTCTTCAGTCCAATACACTGTACTTGCTGGGAGCAGACGCGAATGCTATTTGCAGTGTGTATGACAATGGGAGCGCAATAGTGACTGTTCTTACCAGAAAACAACTCTTGCTCCTAGGATCAGAAACTGCATGTGATTCAACTCCATTTAGAACTGGGAAACAAATGCTAGCTCTCCTTACAAGAAACACACTCTGCTTTTGAGAAAAGAGCACTCTTCTACTCTACTGTGTTTCCTATGGGGTCCGAACAGTGCGCTTGCTCAGAACAAAAGAACTGTGCTTCCTACACACACGGGCCATATCTAGTTCAACTCTGCTTAGGAAACTGACAAGAACAGTAGCTCCTCTTCTGTCTAATACACTGTACTTGCAAAGAACAGTACCGAGTGTTGTTTGCACTGTGTATGGAAATAGGAGCACAATAGTGACACTTCTTACCAGAAACCAACTCTTGCTCATAGGACAAGAAACTGCATGTAATTCAACTCCATTTAGAACTGGGAAACAAACGCTAGCTCACCTTACAAGAAACACACTCTGCTTTTGAGAAAAGAGCACTCTTCTACTCTTCTGTGTTTCCTAAAGAACCAGAACAGTGAGCTTGCTCAGAACAAAAGAACTGTGCTTCCTACACCCACGGGCCATATCTCTTTCAACTCTGCTAAGGAAACTGACAAGAACAGTAGCTCCTCTTCAGTTCAATACACAGTACTTGCTGGGAACAGACACGAGTGCTATTTGCACTGTTTATGGCAAAGGGAGCACAATAGTGACTTTCCTTACCAGAAAACATCCCTTGCTCGGAGGACCAGAAACTGCATGTGATTCAACTCGATTTTGGACTGGGAAACAAACCCTAGCTCGCCTTACAAGAAACACACTCTGCTTTTGAGAAAAGAGCACTCTTCTATTCTACTGTGTTTCCCATAGGGCCAAAACAGTGAGCTTGCTCAGAACAAAAGAACTGTGCTTCCTACACACACGGGACATATCTAGTTCAACTCTGCTTAGGAAACTGACAAGAACAGTAGATCCTCTTCAGTCCAATACACTGTACATGCTGGGAAAAGACGCCAGTGCTATTTGCCCTGTGTATGTCAATGGGAGCGCAATAGTGACTCTTCTTACCAGAAAGCAAGTCTTGCTCCTAGGATCAGATACTGCATGTGATTCAATTCAATTTAGGACTGGGAAACAAACGCTAGCTCGCCTTACAAGAAACACACTCTGCTTTTGAGAAAAGAGCACTCTTCTACTCTACTGTGTTTCCTACAGGGCCAGAACAGTGAGCTTGCTCAGAACAAAAGAACTGTGCTTTCTACACACACAGGCTATATCTAGTTCAACTCTGCTTAGGATACTGACAAGAACAGTAGCTCCTCTTCAGTCCAATACACTGTACTTGCTGGGAGCAGACGCGAGTGCTATTTGCCCTGTGCATGGCAATGGCAGCGCAATAGTGACTCTTCTTACCAGAAAACAACTCTTGCTCGTAGGAGCAGAAACTGCATGGGATCCAACTCCGTTTCTGACTGGGAAACAAACACTAGCTAGCCTTACAAGAAACACACTCTGCTTTTGAGAAAAGAGCACTCTTCTACTCTACTGTGTTTACTATGGTGTTCGAACAGTGAGCTTGCTCAGAACAAAAGAACTGTGCTTTACACACACAGGCCATATCTAGTTCAACTCTCCTTAGGAAACAAACAAGAACTGTAGCTCCTCTTCTGTCGAATACACTGTACTTGCTGGGAACAGACGCGAGTGCTATTTTAACTGTGTATGGCAATGGTAGCACAATAGTTACTCTTCTTACCAGAAAACAACTCTTGCTCATAGGACCAGAAACTGCATGTGATTCAACTCCATTTAGGACTGGGAAACAAACGCTAGCTCGCCTTACAAGAAACAAACTCTGCTTCTGAGAAAAGAGCACTCTTCTATTGTACTGTGTTTCCTATGGGGTCCGAACAGTGACCTAGCTCAGAACAAAAGAACTGTGCTTCCTACACACACGGGCCATATCTAGTTCAACTCTGCTTAGGAAACTGACAAGAACAGTAGCTCCTCTTCAGTCCAATACACTGTAATTGCTGGGAACAGACGCGAGTGCTATTTGCACTGTGTATGGCAAAGGGAACACAATAGTGACTTTCCTTTCCAGAAAACAACTCTTGCTTGTAGGACCAGAAACTGCATGTGATTCAACTCCATTTAGGACTGGGAAACAAACGCAAGCTCGCCTGACAAGAAACACACTCTGCTTTTGAGAAAAGAGCTCTCTTCTACTCTACTGTGTTTCCTATAGGCCAGAAGAGTGAGCTTGCTCAGAAAAAAAGAACTGTGCTTCCTACACACACGGGCCATATCTATTTCAATGAAGCTTAGGAAACTGACAAGAACAGTAGCTCCTCTTCTGTCAAATACCCTGTACTTGCAAAGAACAGTAGCGAGTGTTTTTGCACTGTGTATGGCAATAGG
The DNA here is from genome assembly GCF_949786415.1 of Peromyscus eremicus. NCBI lineage: Eukaryota > Metazoa > Chordata > Mammalia > Rodentia > Cricetidae > Peromyscus > Peromyscus eremicus. The sequence continues at coordinate 383,186 of NW_026734441.1, read as the reverse complement.
AGCGCAATAGTGACTCTTCTTACCAGAAAACAACTCTTGCTCATAGGACATGAAACTGCATATAATTCAACTCCATTTAGGACTGGGAAACAAACGCTAGCTCACCTTACAAGAAACACACTCTGCTTTTGAGAAAAGAGCACTCTTCTATTCTACTGTGTTTCCTATGGGGTCCGAACAGTGAGCTTGCTCAGAACAAAAGAACTGTGCTTCCTACACACACGGGCCATATCTAGTTCAACTCTGCTTAGGAAACTGACAAGAACATTAGATCATCTTCAGTCCAATACACTGTACATGAAGGGAACAGGCCCCAGTGCTATTTTCCCTGTGTATGACAATGGAAGCACAATAGTGACTCTTCTTACCAGAAAACAACTCTTGCTCATAGGACCAGAAACTGCATGTGATTCAACTCCATTTAGGACTGGGAAACAAACACTAGCTCGCTTTACAAGAAACACACTCTGCTTTTGAGAAAAGAGCACTCTTCTATTCTACTGTGTTTCCTATGGGGTCCGAACAGTGAGCTTGCTCAGAACAAAAGAACTGTGCTTCCTAAAAAAACGGGCCATATCTAGTTCAACTCTGCTTAGGAAACTGACAAGAACAGTTGATCCTCTTTAGTCCAATACACTGTACTTGCTGGGAACAGACGCCAGTGCTATTTGACCTGTGTATGGCAAAGGGAGCACAATAGTGACTCTTCTTATCAGAAAACAACTCTTGCTCATAGGACCAGAAACTGCATGTGATTCAACTCCATTTAGGACTGGGAAACAAAAGCTAGCTCGCATTACAGGAAACACAGTCTGCTTTTGAGGAAAGAGAACTCTTCTACTCTACTGTGTTTCCTATAGGGCCAAAACAGTGAGCTTGCTCAGAACAAAAGAATGTGCTTCCTACACACACAGGCCATATGTAGTTTAACTCTGCTTAGGAAACTGAGAAGAACAGTAGCTCCTCTTCAGTCCAATACACTGTACTTGCTGGGAAAAGACACGAGTGCTATTTGAACTCTGTATGGCAAAGGGAGCGCAATAGTGACTTTCCTTACCAGAAAACATCCCTTGCTCGTAGGACCAAAAACTGCATGTGATTCAACTCCATTTAGGACTGGGAAACAAACGCTAGCTCACCTTACAAGAAACACACTCTGCTTTTGAGAAAAGAGCACTCTTTTACTCTACTGTGTTTCCTATAGGGCAAGAACAGTGAGCTTGCTCAGAACAAAAGAACTGTGCTTCCTACACACACGGGCTATATCTAGTTCAACTCTGCTTAGGAAACTGACAAGAACTGTAGCTCCTCTTCAGTCCAATACACTGTACTTGCTGGGAGCAGACGCGAATGCTATTTGCAGTGTGTATGACAATGGGAGCGCAATAGTGACTGTTCTTACCAGAAAACAACTCTTGCTCCTAGGATCAGAAACTGCATGTGATTCAACTCCATTTAGAACTGGGAAACAAATGCTAGCTCACCTTACAAGAAACACACTCTGCTTTTGAGAAAAGAGCACTCTTCTACTCTACTGTGTTTCCTATGGGGTCCGAACAGTGAGCTTGCTCAGAACAAAAGAACTGTGCTTCCTACACACACGGGCCATATCTAGTTCAACTCTGCTTAGGAAACTGACAAGAACAGTAGCTCCTCTTCTGTCTAATACACTGTACTTGCAAAGAACAGTACCGAGTGTTGTTTGCACTGTGTATGGCAATAGGAGCACAATAGTGACACTTCTTACCAGAAACCAACTCTTGCTCATAGGACAAGAAACTGCATGTAATTCAACTCCATTTAGAACTGGGAAACAAACGCTAGCTCACCTTACAAGAAACACACTCTGCTTTTGAGAAAAGAGCACTCTTCTACTCTTCTGTGTTTCCTAAAGAACCAGAACAGTGAGCTTGCTCAGAACAAAAGAACTGTGCTTCCTACATCCACGGGCCATATCTCTTTCAACTCTGCTAAGGAAACTGACAAGAACAGTAGCTCCTCTTCAGTCCAATACACAGTACTTGCTGGGAACAGACACGAGTGCTATTTGCACTGTTTATGGCAAAGGGAGCACAATAGTGACTTTCCTTACCAGAAAACATCCCTTGCTCGTAGGACCAGAAACTGCATGTGATTCAACTCGATTTTGGACTGGGAAACAAACCCTAGCTCGCCTTACAAGAAACACACTCTGCTTTTGAGAAAAGAGCACTCTTCTATTCTACTGTGTTTCCCATAGGGCCAAAACAGTGAGCTTGCTCAGAACAAAAGAACTGTGCTTCCTACACACACGGGACATATCTAGTTCAACTCTGCTTAGGAAACTGACAAGAACAGTAGATCCTCTTCAGTCCAATACACTGTACATGCTGGGAAAAGACGCCAGTGCTATTTGCCCTGTGTATGTCAATGGGAGCGCAATAGTGACTCTTCTTACCAGAAAGCAAGTCTTGCTCCTAGGATCAGATACTGCATGTGATTCAATTCAATTTAGGACTGGGAAACAAACGCTAGCTCGCCTTACAAGAAACACACTCTGCTTTTGAGAAAAGAGCACTCTTCTACTCTACTGTGTTTCCTACAGGGCCAGAACAGTGAGCTTGCTCAGAACAAAAGAACTGTGCTTTCTACACACACAGGCTATATCTAGTTCAACTCTGCTTAGGATACTGACAAGAACAGTAGCTCCTCTTCAGTCCAATACACTGTACTTGCTGGGAGCAGACGCGAGTGCTATTTGCCCTGTGCATGGCAATGGCAGCGCAATAGTGACTCTTCTTACCAGAAAACAACTCTTGCTCGTAGGAGCAGAAACTGCATGGGATTCAACTCCGTTTCTGACTGGGAAACAAACACTAGCTAGCCTTACAAGAAACACACTCTGCTTTTGAGAAAAGAGCCCTCTTCTACTCTACTGTGTTTCCTATAGGCCAGAAGAGTGAGCTTGCTCAGAACAAAAGAACTGTGCTTCCTACACACACGGGCCATATCTATTTCAATGAAGCTTAGGAAACTGACAAGAACAGTAGCTCCTCTTCTGTCAAATACACTGTACTTGCAAAGAACAGTAGCGAGTGTTTTTGTACTGTGTATGGCAATAGGAGCACAATAGTGACTCTTCTTACCAGAAAACAACTCTTGCTCATAGGACATGAAACTGCATATAATTCAACTCCATTTAGGACTGGGAAACAAACGCTAGCTCACCTTACAAGAAACACACTCTGCTTTTGAGAAAAGAGCACTCTTCTATTCTACTGTGTTTCCTATGGGGTCCGAACAGTGAGCTTGCTCAGAACAAAAGAACTGTGCTTCCTACACACACGGGCCATATCTATTTCAACTCTGCTTAGGAAACTGACAAGAACATTAGATCATCTTCAGTCCAATACACTGTACATGAAGGGAACAGACCCCAGTGCTATTTTCCCTGTGTATGACAATGGAAGCACAATAGTGACTCTTCTTACCAGAAAACAACTCTTGCTCATAGGACCAGAAACTGCATGTGATTCAACTCCATTTAGGACTGGGAAACAAACACTAGCTCGCTTTACAAGAAACACACTCTGCTTTTGAGAAAAGAGCACTCTTCTATTCTACTGTGTTTCCTATGGGGTCCGAACAGTGAGCTTGCTCAGAACAAAAGAACTGTGCTTCCTAAAAAAACGGGCCATATCTAGTTCAACTCTGCTTAGGAAACTGACAAGAACAGTTGATCCTCTTTAGTCCAATACACTGTACTTGCTGGGAACAGACGCGAGTGCTATTTGACCTGTGTATGGCAAAGGGAGCACAATAGTGACTCTTCTTATCAGAAAACAACTCTTGCTCATAAGACCAGAAACTGCATGTGATTCAACTCCATTTAGGACTGGGAAACAAAAGCTAGCTCGCATTACAAGAAACACAGTCTGCTTTTGAGGAAAGAGAACTCTTCTACTCTACTGTGTTTCCTATAGGGCCAAAACAGTGAGCTTGCTCAGAACAAAAGAATGTGCTTCCTACACACACAGGCCATATGTAGTTTAACTCTGCTTAGGAAACTGAGAAGAACAGTAGCTCCTCTTCAGTCCAATACACTGTACATGCTGGGAACAGACGCCAGTGCTATTTGCCCTGTGTATGTCAATGGGAGCACAATAGTGACTCTTCTTACCAGAAAACAACTCTTGCTCCTAGGATCAGAAACTGAATGTGATTCAATTCCATTTAGGACTGGGAAACAAACGCTAGCTCACCTTACAAGAAACACACTCTGCTTTTGAGAAAAGAGCACTCTTCTACTCTACTGTGTTTCCTACAGGGCCAGAACAGTGAGCTTGCTCAGAACAAAGGAACTGTGCTTTGTACACACACGGCTATATCTAGTTCAACTCTGCTTAGGAAACTGACAAGAACAGTAGCTCCTCTTCAGTCCAATACACTGTACTTGCTGGGAGCAGACGCAAGTGCTATTTGCCCTGTGCATGGCAATGGGAGCGAAATAGTGACTCTTCTTACCAGAAAACAACTCATGCTCGTAGGACCTGAAACTGCATGGGATTCAACTCCGATTCTGACTGGGAAACAAACACTAGCTAGCCTTACAAGAAACACACTCTGCTTTTGAGAAAAGAGCACTCTTCTACTCTACTGTGTTTACTATGGTGTCCGAACAGTGAGCTTGCTCAGAACAAAACAACTGTGATTCACACACACGGGCCATATCTAGTTCAACTCTCCTTAGGAAACTGACAAGAACTGTAGCTCCTCTTCTGTCGAATACACTGTACTTGCTGGGAACAGACGCGAGTGCTATTTGCACTGTGTATGGCAATGGTAGCCCAATAGTGACTCTTCTTACCAGAAAACAACTCTTGCTCGTAGGACCAGAAACTGCATGTGATTCAACTCCATTTAGGACTGGGAAACAAACGCTAGCTCGCCTTACAAGAAACAAACTCTGCTTCTGAGAAAAGAGCACTCTTCTACTCTTCTGTGTTTCCTATAGGGCCAGAACAGTGAGCTTGCTCAGAACAAAAGAACTGTGCTTCCTACACACAAGGGCCATATCTAGTTCAACTCTGCTTAGGAAACTGACAAGAACAGTAGCTCCTCTTCAGTCCAATACACTGTCCTTGCTGGGAAGAGACGCGAGTGCTATTTGCATTGTTTATTGCAAAGGGAGCACAATAGTGACTTAACTTACCAGAAAACTTCCCTTGCTCGTAGGACCAGAAACTGCATGTGATTCAACTCCATTTTGGACTGGGAAACAAACGCTAGCTCGCCTTACAAGAAACACACTCTGCTTTGAGAAAAGAGCACTCTTCTATTCTACTGTGTTTCCTATGTTGTCCGAACAGTGACCTTGCTCAAAACAAAAGAACTGTGCTTCCTACACACACGGGCCATATCTAGTTCAACTCTGCTTAGGAAACTGACAAGATCTTTAGCTCCTCTTCTGTCCAATACAATGTAATTGCGAAGAACAGTAGCGAGTGTTGTTTGCAATGTGTATGGCAATAGGAGCGCAATAGTGTCTCTTCTTACCAGAAAACAACTCTTGGTCATAAGACAAGAAACTGCATGTAATTCAACTCCATTTAGGACTGGGAAACAAACGCTAGCACGCCTTACAAGAAACAAACTCTGCTTCTGAGAAAAGAGCACTCTTCTACTCTTCTGTGTTTCCTATAGGGCCAGAACAGTGAGCTTGCTCAGAACAAAAGAACTGTGCTTCCTACACACACGGGCCATATCTAGTTAAAACTCTGCTTAGGAAACTGACAAGAACACTATCTCCTCTTCAGTCCAATACACTGTACTTGCTGGGAAAAGACGTGAGAGCTATTTGCACTGTTTAATGCAAAGGGAGCACAATACTGACTTTCCTTTTCAGAAAACAACTCTTGATTGTAGGACCAGAAACTGCATGTGATTGAACTCCATTTAGGACTGGGAAACAAACGCAAGCTCGCAGTACAAGAAACACACTCTGCTTTTGAGAAAAGAGCACTCTTCTACTCTACTGTGTTTCCTAAAGGCCAGAAGAGTGAGCCAGCTCAGAACAAAAGAACTGTGCTTCCTACACACATGGGCCATATCTAGTTCAACTCTGCTTAGGAAACTGACAAGAACAGTAGATCCTCTTCAGTCCAATACACTTTACATGCTGGGAACAGACGCCAGTGCTATTTGCCCTGTGTGTGACAATGGGAGCGCAATAGTGACTCTAATTACCATAAAACAACTCTTGCTCCTAGGATCAGAAACTGAATGTGATTCAATTCCATTTAGGACTGGGAAACAAACGCTAGCTCGCCTTACAAGAAACACACTCTGCTTTTGAGAAAAGAGCACTCTTCTACTCTACTGTGTTTCCTACAGGGCCAGAACAGTGAGCTTGCTCAGAACAAAAGAACTGTGCTTTGTACACATACGGGCTATATCTAGTTCAACTCTGCTTAGGAAACTGACAAGAACAGTAGCTCCTCTTCAGTCCTATACACTGTAATTGCTGGGAGCAGACGCGAGTGCTATTTGCCCTGTGCATGGCAATGGGAGCGAAATAGTGACTCTTCTTACCAGAAAACAACTCTTGCTCGTAGGACCAGAAACTGCATGGGATTCAACTCCGTTTCTGACTGGGAAAGAAACACTAGCTAGCCTTACAAGAAACACACTCTGCTTTTGAGTAAAGAGCACTCTTCTACTCTACTGTGTTTACTATGGTGTCCGAACAGTGAGCTTGCTCAGAACAAAAGAACTGTGCTTCACACACACGGACAATATCTAGTTCACCTCTCCTTAGGAAACTGACAAGAACTGTAGCTCCTCTTCATTCTAATACACTGTACTTGCTGGGAACAGACGCGAGTGCTATTTGCACTGTGTATTGCAATGGTAGCACAATAGTGACTCTTCTTACCAGAAACAACTCTTGCTCGTAGGACCAGAAACTGCATGTGATTCAACTCCATTTAGGACTGGGAAACAAACGCTAGCTCGCCTTACAAGAAACAAACTCTCCTTCTGAGAAAAGAGCACTCTTCTACTCTTCTGTGTTTCCTATTGGGTCTGAACAGTGAGCTTGCTCAGAACAAAAGAAATGTGCTTCCTACACACAGGGCCATATCTAGTTCAACTCTGCTTAGGAAACTGACAAGAACAGTATCTCCTCTTCAGTCCAGTACACTGTACATGCTGGGAACAGATGCCAGTGCTATTTGCTCTGTGTATGAAAATGGGAGCGCAATAGTGACTCTTCTTACCAGGAAACAACTCTTGCTCGTAGGACCAGAAACTGCATGTTATTCAACTTCATTTAGGACTGGGAAACAAACGCTAGCTCGCCTTACAAGAAACACACTCTGCTTTTGAGAAAAGAGCACTCTTCTACTCTACTGTGTTTCCTATATGGCCAGGACACAGAGCTTGTTGAGAACAAAAGAACTGTGCTTCCTACACACACGGACATATCTAGTTCAATTCTGCTCAGGAAACTGACAAGAAAAGTAGATCCTCTTCAGTCCAATACACTGTACATGCTGGGAACAGATGCCAGAGCTATTTGCACTGTGTATGACAATGGACACGCAATAGTGACTCTTCTTACCAGAAAACAACTCTTGGTCATAGGACCAGAAAGTGCATGTGATTCCACTCCATTTAGGACTGGGAAACAAACACTAGCTCGCCTTACACGAAACAAACTCTGCTTTTGACAAACGAGCACTCTTCTACTCTACTGTGTTTCCTATGGGGTCCGAACAGTGAGCTTGCTCAGAACTAAAGAAATGTGCTTCCTACACACACGGGCCATATCTAGTTCAACTCCGCATAGGAAAATGACAAGAACAGTAGATCCTCTTCAGTCCAATACACTGTACTTGCTGAGAACAGACGCGAGTGCTATTTGCACGGTGTATGGCAATGGGAGCACAATAGTGACTCTTCTTACCAAAAAACAACTTTTGCTCGTAGGACCACAAACTGCATGTGACTCAACTCCATTTAGGACTGGGAAACAAACGCTAGCTTGCCTTACAAAAAACACACTCTCCTTTTTAGAAAAAAGCACTCTTCTACTCTACTGTGTTTCCTATAGGGCCAGAACAGTGAGCTTGCTCAGAACAAAAGAACTGTGCTTCCTACACACACGGCCGTATCTAGTTAAATTCTGCTTAAGGAAACTGACAAGAACAGTAGCTCCTCTTCAGTCCAATACACTGTACTTGCTGGGAACAGACGACAGTGCTATTTGCACAGTGTATGGCAAGGGAGCGCAATAGTGACTCTTCTTACCAGAAAAAAACTCTTGGCATAGGAACAGAAACTGCATGTGATTCAACTCCATTTAGGACTGGTAAACAATCGCTAGCTCGCCTTTGGAGAAACACACTCTGCTTTCGAGAAAAGAGCACTCTTCTACTCTACTGTGTTTCCTATGGTGTCCGAACAGTGAGCTTGCTCAGAACAAAAGAACTGTGCTTTCCTACACACAGGGGCCATATCTAGTTCAACTCTGCTTAGGAAACTGACAAGAACAGTAGCTCCTCTTCAGTCCAATACACTGTACTTGCTGGGAACAAACGCGAGTTCTATTTGCTCTGTGTATGGCAATGGGAGCTCATTAGTGACTCTTCTTACCAGAAAACAACTCTTGCTCATAGGACCACAAACTGCATGTGACTCATCTCCATTTAAGACTGGGAAACAAACGCTAGCTCGCCTTATGAGAAACACACTCTGCTTTTGAGAAAAGAGCACTCTTCTACTCTACTGTGTTTCCCATGGTGTCCGAACAGTGAGCTTGCTCAGAACAAAAGAACTGTGCTTCCTACACACACGGACCATATCTAGTTCAACTCTGCTTAGGAAACTGACAAGAACAGTAGATCCTCTTCAGTCCAATACACTGTAATTGCTGGGAACAGACGCGAGTGCTATTTGAACTGTGTATGTCAATGTGAGCGCAATAGTGACTCTTCTTACCAGAAAACAACTCTTGCTCGTAGGAACAGAAACTGCATGGGATTCAACGCCATTTCTGACTGGGAAACAAACACTAGCTCGCCTTACAAGAAAGACACTCTGCTTTTGACAAAAGAGCACTCTTCTACTCTACTGTGTTTCCTATGGGGTCCGAACTGTGAGCTTGCTCAGAACTAAAGAAATGTGCTTCCTACACACACGGGCCATATCTAGTTCAACTCCGCATAGGAAAATGACAAGAACAGTAGATCCTCTTCAGTCCAATACACTGTACATCCTGGGAACAGACGCCAGTGCTATTTGCCCTGTGTATGGCAAAGGGAGCACAATAGTGACTCTTCTTACTAGAAAACAACTCTTGCTTGTAGGACCAGAAACTGCATGTGATTCAACTACATTTAGGACTGGGAAACAAACACTAGCTCGCCTTACAAGAAACACACTCTGCTTTTGAGAAAAGAGCACTCCTCTACTCTACTGTGTTTCCTATAGGGTCAAAACAGTGAGCTTGCTCAGAACAAAAGAACTGTGCTTCCTACACACACGGGCCATATCTAGTTCAACTCTGCTTAGGAAACTGACAAGAACAGTAGATCCTCTTCAGTCCAATACACTGTACATGCTGGGAACAGACGCCAGTGCTATTTGCCCTGTGTATGTCAATGAGAGCACAATAGTGACTCTTCTTACCAGAAAACAACTCTTGCTCCTAGGATCAGAAACTGAATGTGATTCAATTCCATTTAGGACTGGAAACAAACGCTAGCTCGCCTTACAAGAAACACATTCTGCTTTTGAGAAAAGAGCAGTCTTCTACTCTATTGAGTTTCCTATAGGGCCAGAAGAGTGAGCTTGCTCAGAACAAAAGAAGTGTACTTCCTACACACACGGGCCATATCTAGTTCAACTTTGCTTAGGAAACTGACAAGAACAGTAGATCCTCTTCAGTCCAATACACTGTACATCCTGGGAACAGACTCGAGTCCTATTTGCCCAGTGTATGGCAATGGGAGCGAAATAGTGACTCTTCTTACTAGAAAACATCTCTTGCTTGTAGGACCAGAAACTGCATGTGATTCAACTACATTTAGGACTGGGAAACAAAAGCTAGCTCGCCTTACAAGAAACACACTCTGCTTTTGAGAAAAGAGCACTCTTCTACTCTACTGTGTTTCCTTTAGGGCCAAAACAGTGAGCTTGCTCAGAACAAAAGAACTGTGCTTCCTAGACACACCGGGCATATCTAGTTCAACTCTGCTTAGGAAACTGACAAGAACAGTAGATCCTCTTCTGTCCAATACACTGTACATGCTGGGAACAGACGCTAGTGGTATTTGCACTGTGTATGGCAAAGGGAGCACAATAGTGACTTTCCTTTCCAGAAAACAACTCTTGATTGTAGGACCAGAAACTGCATGTGATTGAACTCCATTTAGGACTGGGAAACAAACGCAAGCTCGCAGTACAAGAAACACACTCTGCTTTTGAGAAAAGAGCACTCTTCTACTCTACTGTGTTTCCTATAGGCCAGAAGAGTGAGCCAGCTCAGAACAAAAGAACTGTGCTTCCTACACACACGGGCCATATCTAGTTCAACTCTGCTTAGGAAACTGACAAGAGCAATAGCTCCTCTTCAGTCCAATACACTGTACTTGCTGGGAACAGACGCGAGTGCTATCTGCACTGTGTATGGCAAAGGGAGTACAATAGTGACTTTCCTTTCCAGAAAACAACTCTTGATTGTAGGACCAGAAACTGCATGTGATTGAACTCCATTTAGGACTGGGAAACAAACGCAAGCTCGCAGTACAAGAAACACACTCTGCTTTTGAGAAAAGAGCACTCTTCTACTCTACTGTGTTTCCTATAGGCCAGAAGAGTGAGCTAGCTCAGAACAAAAGAACTGTGCTTCCTACACACATGGGCCATATCTAGTTCAACTCTGCTTAGGAAACTGACAAGAACAGTAGATCCTCTTCAGTCCAATACACTTTACATGCTGGGAACAGACGCCAGTGCTATTTGCCCTGTGTGTGACAATGGGAGCGCAATAGTGACTCTAATTACCATAAAACAACTCTTGCTCCTAGGATCAGAAACTGAATGTGATTCAATTCCATTTAGGACTGGGAAACAAACGCTAGCTCGCCTTACAAGAAACACACTCTGCTTTTGAGAAAAGAGCACTCTTCTACTCTACTGTGTTTCCTACAGGGCCAGAACAGTGAGCTTGCTCAGAACAAAAAAACTGTGCTTTGTACACATACGGCTATATCTAGTTCAACTCTGCTTAGGAAACTGACAAGAACAGTAGCTCCTCTTCAGTCCTATACACTGTACTTGCTGGGAGCAGACGCGAGTGCTATTTGCCCTGTGAATGGCAATGGGAGCGAAATAGTGACTCTTCTTACCAGAAAACAACTCTTGCTCGTAGGACCAGAAACTGCATGGGATTCAACTCCGTTTCTGACTGGGAAAGAAACACTAGCTAGCCTTACAAGAAACACACTCTGCTTTTGATTAAAGAGCACTCTTCTACTCTACTGTGTTTCCTATGGTGTCCAAACAGTGAGCTTGCTCAGAACAAAACAACTGTGCTTCACACACACGGACAATATCTAGTTCAACTCTCCTTAGGAAACTGACAAGAACTGTAGCGCCTCTTCATTCTAATACACTGTACTTGCTGGGAACAGACGCGAGTGCTATTTGCACTGTGTATTGCAATGGTAGCACAATAGTGACTCTTCTTACCAGAAAACAACTCTTGCTCGTAGGACCAGAAACTGCATGTGATTCAACTCCATTTAGGACTGGGAAACAAACGCAGGCTCGCCTTACAAGAAACCCACTCTGCTTTTGAGAAAAGAGCACTCTTCTATTCTACTGTTTTTCCTATGGGGTCCGAACAGTGAGCTTGCTCAGAACAAAAGAACTGTGCTTCCTACACACAAGGGCTATATCTAGTTCAACTCTGCTTAGGAAACTGACAAGAGCAGTAGCGCCTTTTCAGTTCAATACACTGTAATTGCTGGGAACAGACGCGAGTGCTATTTGCACTGTGTATGGCAAAGGGAACACAATAGTGACTTTCCTTTCCAGAAAACAACTCTTGCTTGTAGGACCAGAAACTGCATGTGATTCAACTCCATTTAGGACTGGGAAAAAAACGCAAGCTCGCCTTACAAGAAACACACTCTGCTTTTGAGAAAAGAGCACTCTTCTACTCTACTGTGTTTCCTATAGGCCAGAAGAGTGATCTTTCTCAGAACAAAAGAACTGTGCTTACTACACACACGGGCCATATCTAGTTCAACTTTGCTTAGGAAACTGACAAGAACAGTAGATCCTCTTCAGTCCAATACACTGTACATCCTGGGAACAGACGCGAGTCCTATTTGCCCAGTGTATGGCAATGGGAGCGAAATAGTGACTCTTCTTACTAGAAAACATCTCTTGCTTGTAGGACCAGAAACTGCATGTGATTCAACTACATTTAGGACTGGGAAACAAAAGGTACCTCGCCTTACAAGAAACACACTCTGCTTTTGAGAAAAGAGCACTCTTCTACTCTACTGTGTTTCCTTTAGGGCCAAAACAGTGAGCTTGCTCAGAACAAAAGAACTGTGCTTCCTAGACACAGCGGGCATATCTAGTTCAACTCTGTTTAGGAAACTGAGAAGAACAGTGGATCCTCTTCTGTCCAATACACTGTACATGCTGGGAACAGACGCTAGTGGTATTTGCCCTGTGTATGACAATGGGAGCGCAATAGTGACTCTTCTTACCAGAAAAAAACTCTTGCTACTAGGATCAGAAACTGCATGTGATTCAACTCCATTTAGGACTGGGAAACAAACGCTAGCTCGCCTTACAAGAAACAAACTCTCCTTCTGAGAAAAGAGCACTCTTCTACTCTACTGTGTTTCCTATGGTGTCCGAACAGTGAGCTTGCTCAGAACAAAAGAACTGTGCTTCCTACACACACGGGCCACATCTAGTTCAACTCTGCTTAGGAAATTGAAAAGAACCACAGATCCTTTACAGTCCAATACACTGTACATGCTGGGAACAGACGCCAGTGCTATTTGACCTGTGTATGACAAGGGACGCGCAATAGTGACTCTTATTACCAGAAAACAACTCTTGGTCATAGGACCAGAAACTGCATTTGATAGAACTCCACTTAGGACTGGGAAACAAACCGTAGCTCACCTAACAAGAAACACACTCTGCTTTTGAGAAAAGAGCACTCTTCTACTCTACTGTGTTTCCTATAGGGCCAGAACAGTGAGCATGCTCAGAACAAAAAAACTGTGCTTCCTACACACAGGGGCCATATCTAGTTCAACTCTGCTTAGGAAACTGACAAGAACAGTAGCTACCTTTAAGTCAAATACACTGTACTTGCTGGGAACAGACGCGAGTGCTATTTGCACTGTGTATGGCAATGGGAGCGCAATGGTGACTCTTCTTACCAGAAAACAACTCTTGCTCGTAGGACCAGAAACTGCATGAGATTCAACTCCATTTCTGACTGGGAAACAAACACTAGCTCGCCTTACAAGAAACACACTCTGCTTTTGAAAAAAGAGCACTCTTCTACGCTATTGTGTTTCCTATATGGCCAGAATAGAGAGCTTGCTCAAAACAAAAGAACTGTGCTTCCTACACACACTGCCATATCTAGTTCAATTCTGCTTAGGAAACTGACAAGAACAGTAGATTCTCTTGAGTACAATACACTGTACATGCTGGGAACAGATGCCAGTGCTATTTGACCTGTGTATGACAAGGGACTCGCAATAGTGACTCTTCTTACCAGAAAACAACTCTTGGTCATAGGACCAGAAACTGCATTTGATAGAACTCCATTTAGGACTGGGAAACAAACCCTAGCTCGCCTAACAGGAAACATACTCTGCTTTTGAGAAAAGAGCACTCTTCTACTCTACTGTGTTTCCTATAGGGCCAGAACAGTGAGCTTGCTCAGAACAAAAAAACTGTGCTTCCTACACACACGGGCCGTATCTAGTTCAACTCTGCTTAGGAAACTGACAAGAACAGTAGCTCCTCTTCAGTCCAATACACTGTACTTGCTGGGAACAGACGCGAGTGCTATTTGCACTGTGTATGGCAATGGGAGCACAATAGTGACTCTTCTTACCAGAATACAACTCTTGCTCGTAGGACCAGAAACTGCATGGGATACAACTCCATTTCTGACTGGGAAACGAACACTAGCTCGTCTTACAAGAAAAACACTCTGCTTCTAAGAAAAGAGCACTCTTCTACTCTACTGTGTTTCCTATGGGGTCCGAACAATTAGCTTGCTCAGAACAAAAGAACTGTGCTTCCTACACACACGGGCCATATCTAGTTCAACTATGCATAGGAAACTCACAAGAACAGTAGATCCTCACCAGTCCAATACACTGTACTTGCTGGGAACAGATGCGAGAGCTATTTGCACTGTGTATGGCAATGGGAGCTCAATAGTGACTCTTCTTACCAGAAAACAACTCTTGCTCGTAGGACCAGAAACTGCATGTGACTCAACTCCATTTAGGACTGGGAAACAAACGCTAGCTCTCCTTACGAAAAACACACTCTGCTTTTGAGAAAAGAGCACTCTTCTACTCTACTGTGTTTCCTATATGGCCAGAACAGAGAGCTTGTTCAGAACAAAAGAACTGTGCTTCCTACACACACGGCCATATCTAGTTCAATTCTGCTTAGGAAACTGACAAGAACAGTAGATTCTCTTCAGTCCAATACACTGTACATGCTGGGAACAGATGCCAGTGCTATTTGCCCTGTGTATGACAATGGACGCGCAATAGTGACTCTTCTTACCAGAAAACAACTCTTGGTCATAGGACCAGAAACTGCATGTGATTCAACTCCATTTAGGACTGGGAAACAAACGCTTGCTCGCCTTACAAGAAACACACACTGCTTTTGAGAAAAGAGCACTCTTCTACTCTACTGTGGTTCCTATAAAGCCAGAACAGTGAGCTTGCTCAGAACAAAAAATCTGTCTTCCTACATACACGGGCCATATCTAGTTCAACTCTGCTTAGGAAACTGACAAGAACAGTAGCTCTTCTTCAGTCCAATACACTGTACATTCTGGGAACAGACGTGAGTGCTCTTTGCCCTGTGTATGGCAAAGGGAGCACAATGGTGACTCTTCTTACCAGAAAAAAACTCTTGCTCGTAGGAACAGAAACTGCATGTGATTCAACTCCATTTACGACTGGGAAACAAACGCTAGCTCGCCTTACAAGAAACACCCTCTGCTTTTGAGAAAAGGGCACTCTTCTACTCTACTGTGTTTCCTATAGGGCCAGAACAGTGAGCTTGCTCAGAACAAAAGAACTGTGCTTCCAACACACACGGCCATATCTAGTTCAACTCTGCTTGGAAACTGAAAAGAACAGTAGATCCTCTTCAGTCCAATACACTGTACATGCTGGGAACAAATGCCAGTGCTATTTGCCCTGTGTATGACACTGGGAGCTCAATAGTGACTCTTCTTACCAGGAAACAAACTCTTGCTCGTAGGACCAGAAACTGCATGTGATTCAACTCCATTTAGGACTGGGAAACAAACGCTAGCTCGCCTTACAAGAAACACACTCTGCTTTTGAGAAAAGAGCACTCTTCTACTTTACTGTGTTTCCTATGGGGTCCGAAGAGTGAGCATGCTCAGAACAAAAGAAATGTGCTTCCTACACACACGGGCCATATCTAGCTAAACTCTGCTTAGGAAACTGACAAGAACAGTAGCTCTTCTTCAGTCCAATACACTGTACTTTCTGGAAACAGACACGAGTGCTATTTGCACTGTGTATGGCAATGGGAGCACAATAGTAACATTCCCTACCAGAAAACAACTCTTGCTCGTAGGACCAGAAACTGCATGTGACTGAACTCCATTTAGGACTGGGAAACAAACACTAGCTCGCCTTACAAGAGACACACTCTGCTTTTGAGAAAAGAGCACTCTTCTACTCTACTGTGTTTCCTATAGGCCAGAACAGTGAGCTTGCTCAGAACAAAAGAACTGTGCTTCCAACACACACGGCCGTATCTAGATCAACTTTGCTTGGAAACTGAAAAGAACAGTAGATCCTCTTCAGTCCAATACACTGTACATGCTGGGAACAAACGCCAGTGCTATTTGCTCTGTGTATGACACTGGGAGCTCAATAGTGATTCTTCTTACCAGGAAACAACTCTTGCTCCCAGATCCAGAAACTGCATGTGACTCAACTCCATTTAGGACTGGGAAACAAACGCTAGCTCGCCTTACAAGAAACAAACTCTGCTTTTGAGAAAAGAGCACCTTCTACTCTACTGTGTTTCCTATGGTGTCCGAAAAGTGAACTTTCTCAGAACAAAAGAAATGTGCTTTCTAAACACACGGGGCATATCTAGTTCAACTCTGCATAGGAAAATGACAAGAACAGTAGATCCTCTTCAGTCCAATACACTGTACTTGCTGGAAACAGAAGCGAGTGCTATTTGCACTGTGTATGGCAATGGGAGCACAATAGTGACTCTTCTTACCAGAAAAGTACTATTGCTCGTAGGACCAGAAACTGCATGTGACTCAACTCCATTTAGGACTGGGAAACAAACGCTAGCTCGCCTTACAAAAGACACACTCTGCTTTTGAGAAAAGAGCACTCTTCTACTCTACTGTGTTTCCTATAGGGCCAGAACAGTGAGCTTGCTCAGAACAAAAGAACTGTGCTTCCTACATACACGCGCCTTATCTAGTTCAACTCTGCTTAGAAAACTGAAAAGAACAGTAGGTCCTCTTCAGTCCAATACACTGTACTTGATTGAAACAGACGCGAGTGCTATTTGCAATGTGTATGGCAATTGGAGCGCAATAATTACTTTCCTTACCAGAAAACAACTCTTGCTCGTAGGACCAAAAACTGCATGTGATTCAACTACATTTAGGACTGGGAAACAAACGCTAGATCTCCTTACAAGAAACACACTCTGCTTTTGAAAAAAGAGCACTCTTCTACGCTACTGCGTTTCCTATGGTATCCGAACAGTGAGCATGCTCAAAACAAAAGAACTGTGCTTCCTACACACACGGGCCATATCTAGTTCATCTCTGCTTAGGAAACTGACAAGAACAGAAGCTCCTCTTCAGTCCAATACACTGTACTTACTGGGAACAGACGCGAGTGCTATTTGCACTGTGTGTGGCAATGGGAACGCAATAGTGACTCTTCTTACTAGAAAACAACTCTTGCTAGTAGTAATAGAAACTGCATGAGATTCAACTCCATTTAGGACTTGGAAACAAACGCTGGCTCGCCTTACAAGAAACACACTCTGCTTTTGAGAAAAGAACACTCTTCTACTCTACTGTGTTTCCTATGGGGTCCGAACAGTGAGCTTGCTCAGAACAAAGAACTGTGCTTCCTACATCAACATGGAATATCTAGTTCAACTCTGCTTAGGAAACTGACAAGAACAGTAGCACCTATTCATTCCAATACACTGTACTGGCTGGGAACAAACAGGTGTGCTCTTTGGACTGTGTATGGCAATGGGAGCGCAATAGTGACTGTCCTTACCAGAAAACAACTCTTGATCGTAGGACCAGAAACTGCATGGGATTCAACTCCATTACTGACTGGGAAAAAAACACTAGCTCATCTTACAAGAAACACACTCTGCTTTTGAGAAAAGAGCACTATTCTACTCTACTGTGTTTCCTATGGGGTCCGAACAGTGAGCTTGCTCAGAACAAAAGAACTGTGCTTCCTACACACACGTGCCATATCTAGTTCAACTCTGCATAGGAAACTCACAAGAACAGTAGATCCTCTTCAGTCCAATACACTGTACATGCTGGGAAACGACGCCAGTGCTATTTACCCTGTGTATGACAATGGGAGCGCAATAGTGACTCTTCTTACCAGGAAAAAACTCTTATTCGTAGGACCAGAAACTGCATGTGATTCAACTCCATTTAGGGTTGGGAAACAAACGCTAGCTCGCCTTAAAAGAAACATGCTCTGCTTTTGAGAAAAGAGCACTCTTCTACTCTACTGTGTTTTCTATGGGGTCCGAACAGTGAGCTTGCTCAGAACAAAAGAAATGTGTTTTCTAACACACGGGGCATATCTAGTTCAACTCTGCATAGGAAAATGACAAGAACTGTAGATCCTCTTTAGTCCAATACACTGTACTTGCTGGAAACCGACGCGAGTGCTATTTGCAATGTGTATTGCAATGGGAGCACAATAATGACTTTCCTTACCAGAAAACAACTCTTGCTCGTAGGACCAAAAACTGCATGTGATACAACTACAATTAGGACTGGGAAACAAACGCTAGATGTCCTTACAAGAAACACACTCTGCTTTTGAGAAAAGAGCACTCTTCTACGTTACTGTGTTTCCTATATGGCCAGAACAGAGTGCTTGCTCAGAACAAAAGAACTGTGCTTCCTACACACACGGCAATATCTAGTTCAATTCTGCTTAGGAAACTGACAAGAACACTATCTCCTCTTCTGTCCAATACACTGTATATGCTGGGAACAGATACCAGTGCTACTTGCCCTGTGTATGAAAATGGACGCGCAATAGTGACTCTTCTTACCAGAAAACAACTCTTGGTCATAGGACCAGAAACTGCATGTGATTCAACTCCATTTAGGACTAGGAAACAAACACTAGCTCGCCTCACAAGAAACACACGCTGCTTTTGTGAAAAGAGCACTCTTCTACTCTACTGTGTTTCCTATAGGGCCAGGACAGTGAGCTTGCTCAGAACAAAAAAACTGTGCTTCCTGCACACACGGGCCATATCTAGTTCAACGCTGCTTAGGAAACTGACAAGAACAGTAGCTCTTTGTTAGTACAATACACTGTACTTGCTGGGAACAGACGCGAGTGCTTTTTGCACTGTGAATGGCAATAGGAGCTCAATAGTGACTCTTCTTACCAGAAAACAACTCTTGCTCATAGGACCACAAACTGCATGTGACTCAACTCCATTTAGGACTGGGAAACAAACACTAGCTTGCCTTACAAGAAACACACTGTGCTTTTGAGAAAAGTGCACTCTTCTACTCTACTGTGTTTCTTATAGGGCCAGAACAGTGAGTTTGCTCAGAACAAAAGAACTGTGCTTCCAACACACGGCCATATCTTGTTCAACTCTGCTTAGGAAACTGAAAAGAACAGTAGATCCTCTTCATTCCAATACACTGTACATGCTGGGAACAGACGCCAGTGTATTTGCCCTGTGTATGACAATGGGAGCACAACAGTGACTCTTCTTACCAGAAAACAACTCTTGCTCATAGATCCAGAAACTGCATGTGACTCAACTCCATTTAGGACTGGGAAACAAACGCTAGCTCGCCTTACAAGAAAAAAACTCTGCTTTTGAGAAAAGAGCACTCTTCTACTCTACTGTGTTTCCTATAGGGCCAGAACAGTGAGCGTGCTAAGAACAAAATAACTGTGCTTCCAACACACGGCCATATCTAGTTCAACTCTGCTTAGAAAACTGAAAAGAACAGTAGGTCCTCTTCAGTCCAATACACTGTACTTGATGGAAACAGACGCAAGTGCTATTTGCAATGTGTATGGCAATGGGAGCGCAATAATTACTTTCCTTACCAGAAAACAACTCTTGCTCGTAGGACCAAAAACTGCATGTGATTCAACTACATTTAGGACTGGGAAACAAATGCTAGATCTCCTTACAAGAAACACACTCTGCTTTTGAGAAAAGAGCACTTTTCTACGCTACTGTGTTTCTTATGGTGTCCAAACAGTGAGCTTGCTCAAAACAAAAGAACTGTGCTTCGTACACAAGGGCCATATCTAGTTCAACTCTGCTTAGGAAACTGACAAGAACAGAAGCTCCTCTTAAGTCCAATACACTGTACTTGCTAGGAACAGACGCGAGTGCTATTTGCACTGTGTATGGCAATGGGAGCACAGTAGTGACTCTTCTACCAGAAAACAACTCTTCCTCGAAGGACCAGAAACTGCATGTGATTCAACTCCATTTAGGACTGGGAAACAAACAGTAGTTCACCTTACAAGAAACACACTCTGCTTTTGAGAAATGAGCATTCTTCTACTCTACTTTGTTTCTTATAGGGCCAGAATAGTGAGCTTGCTCAGAAAAATGAACTGTGCTTCCTACACACACGGGCCATATCTAGTTCAATTCTGCTTAGGAAACTGACAAGAACAGTAGATCCTCTTCAGTTCCATACACTGTACTTGCTGGGAACAGACGGGAGTGCTATTTGCACTGTGTATGGCAATGGGAGCGCAATAGTGACTTTCCTTACCAGAAAACAACTCTTGCTCATAGTACCAAATACTGCATGGGATTCAAATCTATTTAGGACTGAGAAACAAACTCTAGCTCGCCTTAAAAGAAACACACTCTGCTTTTGAGAAAAGAGCACTCTTCTACTCTACTGTGCTTCCTATAGGGCCAGAACAGTGAGCTTGCTCAGAACAAAAGAACTGTGCTTCCTACACACACGGGCCATATCTAGTTCCACTCTGCCTAGGAAACTGACTAGAAGAGTAGCTCCTCTTCAGTCCAATACACTGTACTTGCTGGGAACAGACGCGAGTGCTATTTGCACTGTGTATGGCAATGGGAGCACAGTAGTGACTCTTCTACCAGAAAACAACTCTTCCTCGAAGGACCAGAAACTGCATGTGATTCAACTCCATTTAGGACTGGGAAACAAACAGTAGTTCGCCTTACAAGAAACACACTCTGCATTTGTGAAAAGATCACTCTTCTCCTCTACTATGTTTCCTATAGGGACAGAACAGTGAGCTTGCTTAGAACAAAAGAACTGTGCTTCCTACACACACGGGCCATATCTAGTTCAACTCTGCTTAGGAAACTGACAAGAACAGTAGCTCCTCTTCAGTCCAATACACTGTACATGCTCTTAACAGACGCCAGTGCTATTTGCCCTGTGTATGACAAGGGGAGCGCAATAGTGATTCTTCTTACGAGAAAACAACTCTTGCTCGTAGGACCAGAAACTACATGTGATTCAACTCCATTTAGGACTGGAAAACAAACGCAAGCTCGCCTTACAAGAAACACACTCTGCTTTTGTGAAAAGATCACTATCTACTCTACTATGTTTCCTATAAGGGACAGAACAGTGAGCTTGCTCAGAACAAAAGAACTGAGCTTCCTACACACAGGGGCCATATCTATTTCAACTCTGCTTAGGAAACTGACAAGAAAAGTATCTCCTCTTAAGTCCAATACACTGTACTTGCTGGGAACAGACGCGAGTGCTATTTGCACTGTGTATGTCAATGGGAGCACAATAGTGACTTTCCTTACAAGAAAACAACTCTTGCTCGTAGGATCAAAAACTGCATGTGATTCAACTCCATTTAGGACTGGAAAACAAACGCTAGCTCGCCTTACAAGAAACACACTTTACTTTTGAGAAAAGAGCACTCTTCTACTCTACTGTGTTTTCTAAAGGGCCAGAATAGTGAGCTTGCTCAGAACAAAAGAACTGTGCTTCCTACACACACGGGCCATATCTAGTTCCATTCTGCTTAGGAAACTGACAAGAACAGTAGCTCCTCTTCAGTCCAATACACTGTACTTGCTGGGAACAGACGCGAGTGCTGTTTGCTCTGTGTATGGCAATCAGAGCACAATAGTGACTTTCCTTAACAGAAAACAACTCTTGCTCATAGGATCAAAAACTGCATGTGATTCAACTCCTTTTAGGACTGGGAAACAAACGCTAGCTCGCCTTAGGAGAAACACACTCTGCTTTTGAGAAAAGATCACTCTTCTACTCTACTGTGTTTTTTATAGGGCCAGAACAGTGAGCTTGCTCAGAACAAAAGAACTGTGCTTCCTACACACACGGCCATATCTAGTTCAATTCTGCTTAGGAAACTGGCAACAACAGTAGATCCTCTTCAGTCCAATACACTGTACATTGTGGGAACAGACGCCAGTGCTATTTGCCCTGTGTATGACAATGGGAGTGCAATAGTGACTCTTCTTACCAGAAAACAACTCTTCATCTTGGGACCAGAAACTGCATGTGATTGAACTCCATTTAGGACTGGGAAACAAATGCTAGCTCGCCTTACAAGAAACACACTCTGCTTTTGAGAAAAGAGCACTCTTCTACTCTACTGTGTTTCCTATAGAACCAAAACAGTGAGCTTGCTCAGAACAAAAGAACTGTGCTTCCTACACACACGGCCATATCTGGTTCAATTCTGCTTAGGAAACTGACAAGAACAGTAGCTCCTCTTCAGTCCAATACACGGTACATGCTGGGAACAGAAGCCAGTGCTATTTGCGCTGTGTATGACAATGGGAGCGCAATAGTGATTCTTCTTACCAGAAAACAACTCTTGATCATAGGACAAGAAACTACATGTGATTCAACTCCATTTATGACTGGGAAACAAACGCTAGCTCACCTTACAAGAAACACACTCTGCATTTGTGAAAAGATCACTCTTCTCCTCTACTATGTTTCCTATAGGGACAGAACAGTGAGCTTGCTTAGAACAAAAGAACTGAGCTTCCTACACACAGGGGCCATATCTATTTCAACTCTGCTTAGGAAACTGACAAGAAAAGTATCTCCTCTTAAGTCCAATACACTGTACTTGCTGGGAACAGACGCGAGTGCTATTTGCACTGTGTATGTCAATGGGAGCACAATAGTGACTTTCCTTACAAGAAAACAACTCTTGCTCGTAGGATCAAAAACTGCATGTGATTCAACTCCATTTAGGACTGGGAAACAAATGCTAGCTCGCCTTACAAGAAACACACTTTACTTTTGAGAAAAGAGCACTCTTCTACTCTACTGTGTTTTCTAAAGGGCCAGAATAGTGAGCTTGCTCAGAACAAAAGAACTGTGCTTCCTACACACACGGGCCATATCTAGTTCCATTCTGCTTAGGAAACTGACAAGAACAGTAGCTCCTCTTCAGTCCAATACACTGTACTTGCTGGGAACAGACGCGAGTGCTGTTTGCTCTGTGTATGGCAATCAGAGCACAATAGTGACTTTCCTTAACAGAAAACAACTCTTGCTCATAGGATCAAAAACTGCATGTGATTCAACTCCTTTTAGGACTGGGAAACAAACGCTAGCTCGCCTTAGGAGAAACACACTCTGCTTTTGAGAAAAGATCACTCTTCTACTCTACTGTGTTTTTTATAGGGCCAGAACAGTGAGCTTGCTCAGAACAAAAGAACTGTGCTTCCTACACACACGGCCATATCTAGTTCAATTCTGCTTAGGAAACTGGCAACAACAGTAGATCCTCTTCAGTCCAATACACTGTACATTGTGGGAACAGACGCCAGTGCTATTTGCCCTGTGTATGACAATGGGAGTGCAATAGTGACTCTTCTTACCAGAAAACAACTCTTCATCTTGGGACCAGAAACTGCATGTGATTCAACTCCATTTAGGACTGGGAAACAAATGCTAGCTCGCCTTACAAGAAACACACTCTGCTTTTGAGAAAAGAGCACTCTTCTACTCTACTGTGTTTCCTATAGAACCAAAACAGTGAGCTTGCTCAGAACAAAAGAACTGTGCTTCCTACACACACGGCCATATCTGGTTCAATTCTGCTTAGGAAACTGACAAGAACAGTAGCTCCTCTTCAGTCCAATACACAGTACATGCTGGGAACAGAAGCCAGTGCTATTTGCGCTGTGTATGACAATGGGAGCGCAATAGTGATTCTTCTTACCAGAAAACAACTCTTGATCATAGGACAAGAAACTACATGTGATTCAACTCCATTTATGACTGGGAAACAAACGCTAGCTCACCTTACAAGAAACACACTCTGCATTTGTGAAAAGATCACTCTTCTCCTCTACTATGTTTCCTATAGGGACAGAACAGTGAGCTTGCTTAGAACAAAAGAACTGAGCTTCCTACACACAGGGGCCATATCTAGTTCAACTCTGCTTAGGAAACTGACAAGAACAGTATCTCCTCTTAAGTCCAATACACTGTACTTGCTGGGAACAGACGCGAGTGCTATTTGCACTGTGTATGTCAATGGGAGCGCAATAGTGACTTTCCTTACCAGAAAACAACTCTTGCTCGCAGGATCAAAAACTGCATGTGATTGAACTCCATTTAGGACTGGGAAACAAACGCTAGCTCGCCTTACAAGAAACACACTTTACTTTTGAGAAAAGAGCACTCTTCTACTCTACTGTGTTTCCTATAGGGCCAGAATTGTGAGCTTGCTCAGAACAAAAGAACTGTGCTTCCTACACACACGGGCCATATCTAGTTCCATTCTGCTTAGGAAACTGACAAGAACAGTAGCTCCTCTTCAGTCCAATACACTGTACTTGCTGGAAAGAGACGCGAGTGCTGTTTGCTCTGTGTATGGCAATCGGAGCGCAATAGTGACTTTCCTTACCAGAAAACAACTCTTGCTCATAGGATCAAAAACTGCATGTGATTCAACTCCTTTTAGGACTGGGAAACAAACGCTAGCTCACCTTAGGAGAAACACACTCTGCTTTTGAGAAAAGATCACTCTTCTACTCTACTGTGTTTTTTATAGGGCCAGAACAGTGAGCTTGCTCAGAACAAAAGAACTGTATTTCCTACACACACGGCCATATCTAGTTCATTTCTGCTTAGGAAACTGGCAACAACAGTAGATCCTCTTCAGTCCAATACCCTGTACATGCTGGGAACAGACGCCAGTGCTATTTGCCCTTTGTATGACAATGGGAGCGCAATAGTGACTCTTCTTACCAGAAAACAACTCTTGATCTTGGGACCAGAAACTGCATGTGATTCAACTCCATTTAGGACTGGGAAACAAACGCTAGCTCGCCTTACAAGAAACACACTTTACTTTTGAGAAAAGAGCACTCTTCTACTCTACTGTGTTTCCTATAGGGCCAGAATTGTGAGCTTGCTCAGAACAAAAGAACTGTGCTTCCTACACACACGGGCCATATCTAGTTCCATTCTGCTTAGGAAACTGACAAGAACAGTAGCTCCTCTTCAGTCCAATACACTGTACTTGCTGGAAAGAGACGCGAGTGCTGTTTGCTCTGTGTATGGCAATCGGAGCGCAATAGTGACTTTCCTTACCAGAAAACAACTCTTGCTCATAGGATCAAAAACTGCATGTGATTCAACTCCTTTTAGGACTGGGAAACAAACGCTAGCTCACCTTAGGAGAAACACACTCTGCTTTTGAGAAAAGATCACTCTTCTACTCTACTGTGTTTTTTATAGGGCCAGAACAGTGAGCTTGCTCAGAACAAAAGAACTGTATTTCCTACACACACGGCCATATCTAGTTCATTTCTGCTTAGGAAACTGGCAACAACAGTAGATCCTCTTCAGTCCAATACCCTGTACATGCTGGGAACAGACGCCAGTGCTATTTGCCCTGTGTATGACAATGGGAGCGCAATAGTGACTCTTCTTACCAGAAAACAACTCTTGATCTTGGGACCAGAAACTGCATGTGATTCAACTCCATTTAGGACTGGGAAACAAATGCTAGCTCGCCTTACAAGAAACACACTCTGCTTTTGAGAAAAGATCACTCTTCTACTCTACTGTGTTTTTTATAGGGCCAGAACAGTGAGCTTGCTCAGAACAAAAGAACTGTGCTTCCTACACACACGGCCATATCTAGTTCAATTCTGCTTAGGAAACTGGCAACAACAGTAGCTCCTCTTCAGTCCAATACACGGTACATGCTGGGAACAGAAGCCAGTGCTATTTGCGCTGTGTATGACAATGGGAGCGCAATAGTGATTCTTCTTACCAGAAAACAACTCTTGATCATAGGACAAGAAACTACATGTGATTCAACTCCATTTATGACTGGGAAACAAACGCTAGCTCACCTTACAAGAAACACACTCTGCATTTGTGAAAAGATCACTCTTCTCCTCTACTATGTTTCCTATAGGGACAGAACAGTGAGCTTGCTTAGAACAAAAGAACTGAGCTTCCTACACACAGGGGCCATATCTAGTTCAACTCTGCTTAGGAAACTGACAAGAACAGTATCTCCTCTTAAGTCCAATACACTGTACTTGCTGGGAACAGACGCGAGTGCTATTTGCACTGTGTATGTCAATGGGAGCGCAATAGTGACTTTCCTTACCAGAAAACAACTCTTGCTCGCAGGATCAAAAACTGCATGTGATTGAACTCCATTTAGGACTGGGAAACAAACGCTAGCTCGCCTTACAAGAAACACACTTTACTTTTGAGAAAAGAGCACTCTTCTACTCTACTGTGTTTCCTATAGGGCCAGAATTGTGAGCTTGCTCAGAACAAAAGAACTGTGCTTCCTACACACACGGGCCATATCTAGTTCCATTCTGCTTAGGAAACTGACAAGAACAGTAGCTCCTCTTCAGTCCAATACACTGTACTTGCTGGAAAGAGACGCGAGTGCTGTTTGCTCTGTGTATGGCAATCGGAGCGCAATAGTGACTTTCCTTACCAGAAAACAACTCTTGCTCATAGGATCAAAAACTGCATGTGATTCAACTCCTTTTAGGACTGGGAAACAAACGCTAGCTCACCTTAGGAGAAACACACTCTGCTTTTGAGAAAAGATCACTCTTCTACTCTACTGTGTTTTTTATAGGGCCAGAACAGTGAGCTTGCTCAGAACAAAAGAACTGTATTTCCTACACACACGGCCATATCTAGTTCATTTCTGCTTAGGAAACTGGCAACAACAGTAGATCCTCTTCAGTCCAATACCCTGTACATGCTGGGAACAGACGCCAGTGCTATTTGCCCTGTGTATGACAATGGGAGCGCAATAGTGACTCTTCTTACCAGAAAACAACTCTTGATCTTGGGACCAGAAACTGCATGTGATTCAACTCCATTTAGGACTGGGAAACAAATGCTAGCTCGCCTTACAAGAAACACACTTTACTTTTGAGAAAAGAGCACTCTTCTACTCTACTGTGTTTCCTATAGGGCCAGAATTGTGAGCTTGCTCAGAACAAAAGAACTGTGCTTCCTACACACACGGGCCATATCTAGTTCCATTCTGCTTAGGAAACTGACAAGAACAGTAGCTCCTCTTCAGTCCAATACACTGTACTTGCTGGAAAGAGACGCGAGTGCTGTTTGCTCTGTGTATGGCAATCGGAGCGCAATAGTGACTTTCCTTACCAGAAAACAACTCTTGCTCATAGGATCAAAAACTGCATGTGATTCAACTCCTTTTAGGACTGGGAAACAAACGCTAGCTCACCTTAGGAGAAACACACTCTGCTTTTGAGAAAAGATCACTCTTCTACTCTACTGTGTTTTTTATAGGGCCAGAACAGTGAGCTTGCTCAGAACAAAAGAACTGTATTTCCTACACACACGGCCATATCTAGTTCATTTCTGCTTAGGAAACTGGCAACAACAGTAGATCCTCTTCAGTCCAATACCCTGTACATGCTGGGAACAGACGCCAGTGCTATTTGCCCTGTGTATGACAATGGGAGCGCAATAGTGACTCTTCTTACCAGAAAACAACTCTTGATCTTGGGACCAGAAACTGCATGTGATTCAACTCCATTTAGGACTGGGAAACAAATGCTAGCTCGCCTTACAAGAAACACACTCTGCTTTTGAGAAAAGATCACTCTTCTACTCTACTGTGTTTTTTATAGGGCCAGAACAGTGAGCTTGCTCAGAACAAAAGAACTGTGCTTCCTACACACACGGCCATATCTAGTTCAATTCTGCTTAGGAAACTGGCAACAACAGTAGATCCTCTTCAGTCCAATACACTGTACATTGTGGGAACAGACGCCAGTGCTATTTGCCCTGTGTATGACAATGGGAGTGCAATAGTGACTCTTCTTACCAGAAAACAACTCTTCATCTTGGGACCAGAAACTGCATGTGATTGAACTCCATTTAGGACTGGGAAACAAATGCTAGCTCGCCTTACAAGAAACACACTCTGCTTTTGAGAAAAGAGCACTCTTCTACTCTACTGTGTTTCCTATAGAACCAAAACAGTGAGCTTGCTCAGAACAAAAGAACTGTGCTTCCTACACACACGGCCATATCTGGTTCAATTCTGCTTAGGAAACTGACAAGAACAGTAGCTCCTCTTCAGTCCAATACACGGTACATGCTGGAAACAGAAGCCAGTGCTATTTGCGCTGTGTGTGACAATGGGAGCACAATAGTGATTCTTCTTACCAGAAAACAACTCTTGATCATAGGACAAGAAACTACATGTGATTCAACTCCATTTATGACTGGGAAACAAACGCTAGCTCACCTTACAAGAAACACACTCTGCATTTGTGAAAAGATCACTCTTCTCCTCTACTATGTTTCCTATAGGGACAGAACAGTGAGCTTGCTTAGAACAAAAGAACTGAGCTTCCTACACACAGGGGCCATATCTAGTTCAACTCTGCTTAGGAAACTGACAAGAAAAGTATCTCCTCTTAAGTCCAATACACTGTACTTGCTGGGAACAGACGCGAGTGCTATTTGCACTGTGTATGTCAATGGGAGCACAATAGTGACTTTCCTTACAAGAAAACAACTCTTGCTCGTAGGATCAAAAACTGCATGTGATTCAACTCCATTTAGGACTGGGAAACAAACGCTAGCTCGCCTTACAAGAAACACACTTTACTTTTGAGAAAAGAGCACTCTTCTACTCTACTGTGTTTTCTAAAGGGCCAGAATAGTGAGCTTGCTCAGAACAAAAGAACTGTGCTTCCTACACACACGGGCCATATCTAGTTCCATTCTGCTTAGGAAACTGACAAGAACAGTAGCTCCTCTTCAGTCCAATACACTGTACTTGCTGGGAACAGACGCGAGTGCTGTTTGCTCTGTGTATGGCAATCAGAGCACAATAGTGACTTTCCTTAACAGAAAACAACTCTTGCTCATAGGATCAAAAACTGCATGTGATTCAACTCCTTTTAGGACTGGGAAACAAACGCTAGCTCGCCTTAGGAGAAACACACTCTGCTTTTGAGAAAAGATCACTCTTCTACTCTACTGTGTTTTTTATAGGGCCAGAACATTGAGCTTGCTCAGAACAAAAGAACTGTGCTTCCTACACACACGGCCATATCTAGTTCAATTCTGCTTAGGAAACTGGCAACAACAGTAGATCCTCTTCAGTCCAATACACTGTACATTGTGGGAACAGACGCCAGTGCTATTTGCCCTGTGTATGACAATGGGAGTGCAATAGTGACTCTTCTTACCAGAAAACAACTCTTCATCTTGGGACCAGAAACTGCATGTGGTTGAACTCCATTTAGGACTGGGAAACAAATGCTAGCTCGCCTTACAAGAAACACACTCTGCTTTTGAGAAAAGAGCACTCTTCTACTCTACTGTGTTTCCTATAGAACCAAAACAGTGAGCTTGCTCAGAACAAAAGAACTGTGCTTCCTACACACACGGCCATATCTGGTTCAATTCTGCTTAGGAAACTGACAAGAACAGTAGCTCCTCTTCAGTCCAATACACGGTACATGCTGGGAACAGAAGCCAGTGCTATTTGCGCTGTGTATGACAATGGGAGCGCAATAGTGATTCTTCTTACCAGAAAACAACTCTTGATCATAGGACAAGAAACTACATGTGATTCAACTCCATTTATGACTGGGAAACAAACGCTAGCTCACCTTACAAGAAACACACTCTGCATTTGTGAAAAGATCACTCTTCTCCTCTACTATGTTTCCTATAGGGACAGAACAGTGAGCTTGCTTAGAACAAAAGAACTGAGCTTCCTACACACAGGGGCCATATCTAGTTCAACTCTGCTTAGGAAACTGACAAGAAAAGTATCTCCTCTTAAGTCCAATACACTGTACTTGCTGGGAACAGACGCGAGTGCTATTTGCACTGTGTATGTCAATGGGAGCGCAATAGTGACTTTCCTTACCAGAAAACAACTCTTGCTCGCAGGATCAAAAACTGCATGTGATTGAACTCCATTTAGGACTGGGAAACAAACGCTAGCTCGCCTTACAAGAAACACACTTTACTTTTGAGAAAAGAGCACTCTTCTACTCTACTGTGTTTCCTATAGGGCCAGAATTGTGAGCTTGCTCAGAACAAAAGAACTGTGCTTCCTACACACACGGGCCATATCTAGTTCCATTCTGCTTAGGAAACTGACAAGAACAGTAGCTCCTCTTCAGTCCAATACACTGTACTTGCTGGAAAGAGACGCGAGTGCTGTTTGCTCTGTGTATGGCAATCGGAGCGCAATAGTGACTTTCCTTACCAGAAAACAACTCTTGCTCATAGGATCAAAAACTGCATGTGATTCAACTCCTTTTAGGACTGGGAAACAAACGCTAGCTCACCTTAGGAGAAACACACTCTGCTTTTGAGAAAAGATCACTCTTCTACTCTACTGTGTTTTTTATAGGGCCAGAACAGTGAGCTTGCTCAGAACAAAAGAACTGTATTTCCTACACACACGGCCATATCTAGTTCATTTCTGCTTAGGAAACTGGCAACAACAGTAGATCCTCTTCAGTCCAATACCCTGTACATGCTGGGAACAGACGCCAGTGCTATTTGCCCTGTGTATGACAATGGGAGCGCAATAGTGACTCTTCTTACCAGAAAACAACTCTTGATCTTGGGACCAGAAACTGCATGTGATTCAACTCCATTTAGGACTGGGAAACAAATGCTAGCTCGCCTTACAAGAAACACACTCTGCTTTTGAGAAAAGAGCACTCTTCTACTCTACTGTGTTTCCTATAGAGCCAAAACAGTGAGCTTGCTCAGACAAAAAAACTGTCCTTCCTACACACACGGCCATATCTGGTTCAATTCTGCTTAGGAAACTGACAAGAATAGTAGATCCTCTTCAGTCCAATACACTGTACATGCTGGGAGTAGACGCCAGGGCTATTTGCCTTGTGTATGACAATGGGAGTGCAATAGTGACTCTTCTTATCAGAAAAGAACTCTTGCTCGTAAGACTAGAAACTGCATGTGATTCAACTCCATTTAGGACTGGGAAACAAACGCTATCTCGACTTACAAGAAACACACTCTGCTTTTATGAAAAGAGCACTCTTCTACTCTACGGTGTTTTTTATAGGGCCAGAACAGTGAGCTTGCTCAGAACAAAATAACTGTGCTTCCTACACACACTGCCATATCTAGTTCAATTCTGCTTAGGAAACTGACAACAACAGTAGATCCTCTTCAGTCCAGTACACTGTACATGCTGGGAACTGACGCCAGTGCTACTTGCACTGTGTATGACAAAGGGAGCACAATAGTAACTCTTCTTACCAGAAAACAACTCTTGCTCGTAGGACCAGAAACTGCATGTGATTGAACTCCATTTAGGACTGGGAAACAAATGCTGGCTCGCCTTACCAGAAACACACTGTGCTTTTAAGAAAAGGGCACTCTTCTACTCTACTGTGTTTCTTATGGGTTCGAACAGTGAGCTTGCTCAGTACAAAAGAACTGTGCTTCCTACACACACGGCCATATCTAGTTCAATTCTGCTTAGGATACTGAAAAGAACAGTAGCTCCTCTTCAGTCCAATACACTGTACTTGCTGGGAACAGACGCCAGTGTTATTTGCCCTGTGTATGAAAATGGGAGCGCAATAGTGGCTCTTCTCACCAGAAAACAACTCTTGCTCGTAGGACCAGAAACTGCATGGGATTCAACTCCTTTTATGACTGGGAAACAAACGCTAGCTCGCCTTACAAGAAACACACTCTGCTTTTGAGAAAAGAGCACTCTTCTACTCTACTGTGTTTACTATGGGTTCGAACAGTGAGCTTGCTCAGAACAAAAGAACTGTGATTCCTACACACACGGCCATATCCTGTTCACTTCTACTTAGAAAACTGACAAGAACAGTAGCTCCTCTTCAGTCCAATACACTGTACATGCTGGGAACTGACGCCAGTGCTATTTGCCCTGTGTATGACAATGGGAGCGCAATAGTGACTCTTCTTACCAGAAAAAAATTCTTGCTCGTAGGACCAGAAACTGCATGTGATTCAACTCCATTTAATACTGGGAAACAAACGCTAGCTTGCCTTACTAATAAAACACTCTGCTTTTGAGAAAAGAGCACTCTTCTACTCTACTGTGTTTCCTATGGTGTCCAAACAGTGAGCTTGCTCAGAACAAACGAACTGTGCTTCCTACACACAGGGCCATATCTTTTCCAACTCTGCTTAGGAAACTGACAAGAACAGTATCTCCTCTTCAGTCCAATACACTGTACTTGCTGGGAACAGACGCGAGTGCTATTTGCACTGTATATGGCTATTGGAGAGCAATAGTGACTCTTCTTACCAGAAAACAACTCTTGCTCGTAGGACCAGAAACTGCATGGGATTCAACTCCATTTCAGACTGGGAAACAAACACTAGCTCACCTTACAAGAAACACACTCTGCTTTTGAGAAAAGAGCACTCTTGTACTCAACTGTTTTTCCTATGGGGTCCGAACAGTGAGCTTGCTCAGAACAAAAGAACAGTTCTTCCTACACACAGGGGCCATATCTAGTTCAACTCTGCTTAGGAAACTGACAAGAGCAGTAGCTCCTCTTAAGTCCAGTACACTGTACTTGCTGGGAACAGACGCCAGTGCTATTTGCACTATGTATGGCAATGGGAGCGCAATAGTGACTCTTCTTACCAGAAACCAAATCTTGCTCATAGGACCAGAAAATGCATGTGATTGAACTCCATTTACGACTGGGAAACAAATGCTAGCTCGCCTTACAAGAAACACACTCTGCTTTTGAGAAAAGAGCACTCTTCTACTCTACTCTGTTTCCTATGGGTTCGAACAGTGAGCTTGCTCAGTACAAAAACACTGTGCTTCCTACACACAAGGCCATATCTAGTTCAATTCTGCTTAAAAAACTGACAAGAACAGTAGCTCCTCTTCAGTCCAATACACTGTACATGCTGGGAACAGACGCCAGTGCTATTTGCCCTGTGTATGACAATGGGAGCGCAATAGTGACTCTTCTTACCAGAAAACAACTCTTGCTCATAGGACCAGAAACTGCATGTGATTTAACTCCATTTAGGACTGAGAAACAAACACTAGCTCGCCTTCCAAGAAACACACTCTACTTTTGAGAAAAGAGCACTCTTCTACTCTACTGTGTTTCCTATGAGGTCCGAACAGTGAGCTTGCTCAGAACAAAAGAACTGTGCTTCCTACACACACTGCCATATCTAGTTCAACTCTGCTTAGGAAACTGACAAGAACAGTAGCTCCTCTTCAGTCCAATACACTGTACTTGATGGGAACAGACGCGAGTCCTATTTGCACTGTGTGTGGCAATGGGAGGGCAATAGTGACTTTCCTTACCAGAAAACAACTCTTGCTCGTAGGACCAAAAACTGCATGTGATTCAACTCCATTTAGGACTGGGAAACAAACGCTAGCTCGCCTTAAAAGAAACACACTCTGCTTTTGAGAAAAGAGCACTTTTCTACTCTACTGGGTTTCCTGTAGGGCCAGAACAGTGAGCATGCTCAGAACAAAAGAACTGTGCTTTCTACACACACGGCCATATATAGTTCAATTCTGCTTAGGAAACTGACAAGAACAGTAGATCCTCTTCAGTTCCATACACTGTACTTGCTGGGAACAGACGCCAGTGCTATTTGCCCTGTGTATGACAATGGGAGCGCAATAGTGACTCTTCTTACCAGAAAACAACTCTTGCTTGTAGGACCAGAAACTACATGTGATTCAACTCCATTTAGGACAGGGAAACAAACGCTAGCTCGCCTTACAAGAAACACACTCTGCTTTTGAGGAAAGAGCACTCTTCTACTCTACTGTGTTTCCTATGGGTTCGAACAGTGAGCTTGCTCAGTACAAAAGCACTGTGCTTCCTACACACACGGCCATATCTAGTTCAATTCTGCTTAGGAAACTGACAAGAACAGTAGATCCTCTTCAGTCCAATACACTGTACAAGCTGGGAACAGACTCCAGTGCTATTTGCCCTGTATATGACAATGGACGTGCAATAGTGACTCTTCTTACCAGAAAACAACTCTTGCTCGTAGGGCCAGAAACTGCATGTGATTCAAATCCATTTAGGACTGGGAAACAAATTCTAGCTCGCCTTACAAGAAACACACTCTGCTTTTGAGAAAAGGGCACTCTTCTACTCTACTGTGTTTCCTATGGGTTCGAACAGTGAGCTTGCTCAGAATAAAAGAACTGTGCTTCCTACACACACGGACATATCTAGTTCAATTCTGCTTAGGAACATGACAAGAACAGTAGATCCTCTTCAGTCCAATGCACTGTATTTGCTGCGAACAGAGGCCAGTGGTATTTGTCCTGTGTATGGCAATGGCAGCACAATAGTGACTCTTCTTACCAGAAAACAACTCTTGCTCGTAGTACCATAAACTGCATGGGATTCAACTCCATTTAGGACTGCGAAACAAACGCTAGCTCGCCTTACAAGAAACACACTCTGCTTTAGAGAAAAGAGCACTCTTCTACTCTACTGTGTATACTATGGGGTCCAAACAGTGAGCTTGCTCAGAACAAAAGAACTGTGCTTCCTACACATGGATCATATCTAGTTCAACTCTGCTTAGGAAACTGACAAGAACAGTAGCACCTATTCAGTCCAATAAACTGTACTTGCTGGGAACAGACGCGAGTGCTATTTGCACTGTGTATGGCAATGGGAGCGCAATGTGACTTTTCTTACCAGAAAACAACTCTTGTTCATAGGACCAAAAACTGCATGTGATTCAACTCCATTTAGGACTAGGAAACAAACGCTAGCTCGCCTTACAAGAAACAACTCTGCTTTTGAGAAAAGAGTACTATTCTTTTCTACTGTGTTTCCTACAGTGCCAGAACAGTGATCTTGCTCAGAACATAAGAACTGTGCTTCCTACACACACGGGCCATATCTAGTTCGACTCTGCTTAGGAAACTGACAAGAACAGTAGCTCCTCTTCAGTCCAATACACTGTACATGCTGGGAACAGACGCCAGTGTTATTTGCCCTGTGTATGAAAATGGGAGCGCAATAGTGACTCTTCTCACCAGAAAACAACTCTTGCTCGTAGGACCAGAAACTGCATGGGATTCAACTCCTTTTATGACTGGGAAACAAACGCTAGCTCGCCTTACAAGAAACACACTCTGCTTTTGAGAAAAGAGCACTCTTCTACTCTACTGTGTTTACTATGGGTTCAAACAGTGAGCTTGCTCAGAACAAAAGAACTGTGATTCCTACACACACGGCCATATCTTGTTCAACTCTGCTTAGGAAACTGACAAGAACAGTAGCTCCTCTTCAGTCCAATACACTGTACTTGCTGGGAACAGACGCGAGTGCTATTTGCACTGTATATGGCTATGGGAGCACAATAGTGACTCTTCTTACCAGAAAACAACTCTTGCTCGTAGGACCAGAAACTGCATGGGATTCAACTCCATTTCAGACTGGGAAACAAACAATAGCTCACCATACAAGAGACACTCTGCTTTTGAGAAAAGAGCACTCTTGTGCTCTACTGTTTTTCCTATGGGGTCCGAAAAGTGAGCTTGCTCAGAACAAAAGAACAGTTCTTCCTACACACAGGGGCCATATCTAGTTCAACTCTGCTTAGGAAACTGACAAGAGCAGTAGCTCCTCTTAAGTCCAATACACTGTACTTGCTGGGAACAGACGCCAGTGCTATTTGCACTGTGTATGGCAATGGGTGCGCAATAGTGACTCTTCTTACCAGAAACCAAATCTTGCTCATAGGACCAGAAAATGCAGGTGATTGAACTCCATTTACGACTGGGAAACAAATGCTAGCTCGCCTTACAAGAAACACACTCTGCTTTTGAGAAAAGAGCACTCTTCTACTCTACTGTTTTTCCTTTGGGGTCCAAACAGTGAGCTTGCTCAGAACAAAAGAACTGTGCTTCCTACACACACGGGCCATATCTAGTTCAACTCTGCTTAGGAAACTGACAAGAACAGCAGCTCCTCTTCAGTCCCATACACTGTCCTGCTGGGAACAGACACCAGTGCTATTTGCCCTTTGTATGACAATGGGAGTGCAATAGTGACGCTTCTTACCAGAAGACAACTCTTGCTCATAGGACCAGAAACTGCATGTGATTCAACTCCATTTAGGACTGGGAAACAAACGTTAGCTCGCCTTAAAAGAAACACTCTCTGCTTTTGAGAAAAGAGCACTCTTCTACTCTACTGTGTTTCCTATATGGCCAGAATAGTGAGCTTGCTCAGAACAAAAGAACTGTGCTTCCTAAACACACGAGCTATATCTAGTTAAACTCTGCTTAGGAAACTGACAAGAACAGTAGCTCCTCTTCAGTCCAATAAACTGTACTTCCTGGGAAAAGACGCCAGTGCTATTTGCCCTGTGTATGACAATGGGAGCTCAATAGTGAGTCTTCTTGCCAAAAAAAAACTCTTGCTCGTAGGACCAGAAACTGCATGTGATTCAACTCCATTTAGGACTGGAAAACAAACGCTAGCTCGCCTTTCAAGAAACACACTCTGCTTTTGAGAAAAGAGCACTCTTCTTCTCTACTGTTTTTCCTATAGGGCCAGAATAGTGAGCTTGCTCAGAACAAAAGAAATGTGCTTCCTACACACAGGGGCTATATCTAGTTCAATTCTGCTTAGGAAACTGACAAGAACAGTACCTCCTCTTCAGTCCAATACAATGTACATGTTGGGAACAGACGCCACGTCTGTTTGCCCTGTGTATGACAATGGGTGCGCAATAGTGACTCTTCCTACCAGAAAACAACTCTTGCTCGTAGGACCAGAAACTGCATGGGATTCAACTGCATTTCAGACTGGGAAACAAATGCTAGCTCGCCTTACAATAAACACACTCTGCTTTAGAGAAAAGAGCACTCTTCTACTCTACTGTGTTTCCTTTGGGGTCCGAACAGTGAGCTTGCTCAGAACAAAAGAACTGTGCTTCCTATACACACGACCCATATCTTGTTCAACTCTGCTTAGGAAAATGACAAGAACAGTAGCTCCTCTTCAGTCCAATACACTGTACTTGCTGGGAACAGACGCGAGTGCTATTTGCACTGTATATGTCAATTGGAGCGCAATAGTAACTCTTCTTACCAGAAAACAACTCTTGCTCGTAGGACCAGAAACTGCATGTGATTCAACTCCATTTAGGACTTGGAAACAAACGCTAGCTAGCCTTATAAGAAACACACTCTGTTTTTGAGAAAAGAGCACTCTTCTACTCTACTGTGTTTCCTTTGGGGTCCAAACAGTGAGCTTGCTCAGAATAAAAGAACTGTGCTTCCTACACACACGGGCCATATCTAGTTCAACTCTGCTTAGGAAACTGACAAGAATAGTAGATCCTCTTCAGTACCATACACTGTCCTGCTGGGAACAGACGCCAGTGCTTTTTGCCCTTTGTATGACAATGGGAGTGCAATAGTGACGCTTCTTACCAGAAGACAACTCTTGCACGTAGGACCAGAAACTACATGACATTCAACTCCATTTAGGACTGGGAAACAAACGCTAGCTCTCCTTACAAGAAACACTCTCTGCTTTTGAGAAAAGAGGACTCTTCTACTCTACTCTGTTTCCTTTAGGGCCAGAATAGTGAGCTTGCTCAGAACAAAAGAACTGTGCTTCCTACACACACGGGCTATATCTAGTTCAACTCTGCTTAGGAAACTGACAAGAACAGTAGCTCCTCTTCAGTCCAATACACTGTGCTTGCTGGGAACAGACGCCAGTGCTTTTTGCCCTGTGTATGACAATGGGAGCTCAATAGTTACTCTTTTTACCAAAAAAAACTCTTCCTCTTAGGATCAGAAACTGCATGTGATTCATCTCCATTTAGGACTGGGAAACAAACGCTAGCTCGCCTTACAAGAAACACACTCTGCTTTTGAGAAAAGAGCACTCTTATACTCTACTGTGTTTCCTACAGGGCCAAAACAGTGAGCTTGCTCAGAACAAAAGAACTGTGCTTCCTACACACACGGCCATATCAATTTCAATTCTGCTTAGGAAACTGACAAAAACAGTAGATCCTCTTCAGTCCAATACACTGTACATGCTGGGAACAGACGCCAGTGCTATTTGCCCTGTGTATGACAATGGGAGCACAATAGCGACTCTTCTTACCAGAAAACAACTCTTGCTCGTAGGATCAGAAACTGCATGTGATTCAACTCCATTTAGGACTGGGAAACAAACGCGAGCTCGCTGTACAAGAAACACACTCTGCTTTTGAGAAAAGACCACTCTTCTACTCTTCTATGTTTCCTATAGGGTCCGAACAGTGAGCTTGCTCAGAACAAAAGAACTGTGCTTCCTACACACACGGGCCATATCTAGTTTAACTCTGCTTAGGAAACTGACAAGAACAGTAGATTCTCTTCAGTCCAGTACACTGTACTTGCTGGGAACAGACGCGAGTGCTATTTGCACTGTGTATGGCAATGGGAGCGCAATAGTGACTTTCCTTACCAGAAAACAACTCTTGCTCATAGGACCAGAAACTGCATGTGGTTCAACTCCATTTAGGACTGGGAAACAAGCGCTAGCTCGCCTTACAAGAAACACACTCTGCTTTTGAGAAAAGAGCAGTCTTCTACTCTACTGTGTTTCCTTTAGGGCCAGAACAGTCAGGTTGCTCAACAAAAGAACTGTGCTTCCTACACACAGGGGCCATATCTAGTTCAACTCTGCTTAGGAAACTGACAAGAACAGTAGCTCCTCTTCAGTCTAATACACTGTATATGCTGGGAACAGACGCCAGTGCTATTTGCCCTGTGCATGTCAATGGGAGCGCAATAGTGACTCTTCTTCCTCAAAAACAACTCTTGCTCGAGGGCCGGAAACTGCATGTGATTCAACTCCATTTAAGACTGGGAAACAAACACTAGCTTGCCTTACAAGAAACACACTCTGCTTTTGAGAAACGAGCACTCTTCTACTCTACTGTGTTTCCTATGGGGTCCGAACAGTGAGCTTGCTCAGAACAAAAGAACTGTGCTTCCTACACACACGGCCAAATTTAGTTCAATTCTGCTTAGGTACCGGACAAGAACAGTAGATCTTCTTGAGTCCAATACAATGTACATGCTGGGAACAGACGCCAGTGCTATTTGCCCTGTGTATGTCAATGGGAGCGCAATAATGACTCTTCTTACCAGAAAACAACTCTTGCTCGTAGGACCAGAAACTGCATGTGATTCAACTCCATTTAGAACTGGGAAACAAACGCGAGCTCGCTGTACAAGAAACACACTCTGCTTTTGAGAAAAGAGCACTCTTCTACTCTTCTGTGTTTTCTACGGGGTCCGAACAGTGAGCTTGCTCAGAACAAAAGAACTGTGCTTCCTACACACACGGGCCATATCTAGTTCATCTCTGCTTAGGAAACTGAGAAGAACAGTAGATCCTCTTCAGTCCAGTACACTGTACATGCTGGGAACAGACACAAGTGCTATTTGCATTGTGTTTGGCGATGGGAGCACAACAGTGACTATTTTTTACCACAAAACAACTCTTGCTCATAGGACCAGAAACTGCATGTGACTCAACTCCATTTAGGACTCGGAAACAAACGCTAGCTCGCCTTACAAGAAACACACTCTGTTTTTGAGAAAAGGGCACTCTTCTACTCTACTGTGTTTCCTTTGGGGTCCGAAAAATGAGCTTGCTCAGAATAAAAGAACTGTGCTTCCTACACACACGGGCCATATCTAGTTCAACTCTGCTTAGGAAACTGACAAGAACAGTAGTTCCGCTTCAGTCCAATACACTGTACATGCTGGGAACAGACGCGAGTGATATTTACACTGTGTATGACAATGGGAGCGCAATAGTGACTCTTCTTACCAGAAAACAACTCTTGCTCATAGGACCAGAACTGCATGGGATTCAACTCCATTTACGACTGGGGAACAAACGCGAGCTCGCCTTACAAGAAACATACTCTGCTTTTGAGAAAAGAGCACTCATCTTCTCTACTCTGTTTCCTATAGGGCCAGAACAGTAAGCTTGCTCAGAACAAAAGAACTGTGCTTCCTACACACACGGGCCATATCTAGTTCAACTCTGCTTAGGAAACTGACAAGAACAGTAGCTCCTCTTCAGTTCAATACACTGTACTTGCTGGGAACAGACGCAAGTGCTATTTGTACTGTGTATGGCAATGGGAGCGCAGTAGTGACTCTTCTTACCAGAAAACAACTCTTGTTCATACGACCAAAAACTACATGTTTACTCAACTCCATTTAAGACTGGTAAACAAACGCAAGCCCACCTTACAAGAAAAACACTCTGCTTTTGAGAAAAGATCACTCTTCTACTCTACTGTGTTTCCTATGGGGTCCAAACAGTGAGCTTGCTCAGAACAAAAGAACTGTGCTTCCTACACACACGGCCATATCTAGTTCAATTCTGCTTAGGAACCTGACAAAAACAGTAGATCCTCTTCAGTCCAATACATTGTACATGCTGGGAACAGACGCCAGTGCTATTTGCCCTGTGTATGACAATGGAAACACAAAAGTGACTCTTCTTACCAGAAAACAACTCTTGCTCGTAGGAACAGAAACTGCATGTGATTCAACTCCATTTAGGACTGGGAAACAAACGCGAGCTCGCCATACAAGAAACACACTCTGCTTTTGAGAAAAGACCACTCTTCTACTCTTCTGTTTTTCCTGTGGGGTCCGAACAGTGAGCTTGCTCAGAACAAAAGAACTGAGCTTCCTACACACACGGGCCATATCTAGTTTAACTCTGCTTAGGAAACTGATAAGAACAGTAGATTCTCTTCAGTCCAGTACACTGTACTTGCTGGGAACAGACGTGAGTGCTATTTGCACTGTGTATGGCAATGGGAGCGCAATAGTGACTTTCCTTCCCAGAAAATAACTCTTGCTCATAGGACCAGAAACTGCATGTGGTTCAACTCCATTTAGGACTGGGAAACAAACGCTAGCTCGCCTTACAATAAACACACTCTGCTTTTGATAAAAGAACAGTCTTCTACTCTACTGTGTTTCCTTTAGGGCCAGAACAGTCAGGTTGCTCAGAACAAAAGAACTGTGCTTCCTACACACAGGGGCCATATCTAGTTCAACTCTGCTTAGGAAACTGACAAGAACAGTAGCTCCTCTTCAGTCCAATACACTGTATATGCTGGGAACAGACGCCAGTGCTCTTTGCCCTGTGCATGTCAATGGGAGAACAATAGTGACTCCTCTTCCCCAAAAACAACTCTTGCTCCTATGACCAAAAACTACATGTTAATCAACTCCATTTTAGACTGGGAAACAAACGCAAGTTCACCTTACAAGAAACACACTCTGCTTTTGACAAAAGAGCACTCTTCTACTCTACTGTGTTTCCTATGGGGTGCAAACAGTGAGCTTGCTCAGAAAAAAAGAACTGTGCTTCCTACACACACGGCCATATCTAGTTCAATTCTGCTTAGGAACCTGACAAGAACAGTAGATCCTCTTCAGTCCAATACACTGTACATGCTGGGAACAGACGCCAGTGCTATTTGCCCTGTGTATGACAGTGGGAGTGCAATAGTGACTCTTCTTACCAGAAAACAACTCTTGCTCGTAGGATCAGAAACTGCATGTGATTCAACTCCATTTAGGACTGGGAAACAAACGCGAGCTCGCCGTACAAGAAACACACTCTGCTTTTGAGAAAAGACCACTCTTCTACACTTCTATGTTTCCTATGGGGTCCGAACAGTGAGCTTGCTCAGAACAAAAGAACTGTGCTTCCTACACACACGGGCCATATCTAGTTTAACTCTGCTTAGGAAACTGACAAGAACAGTAGATTCTCTTCAGTCCAGTACACTGTACTTGCTGGGAACAGACCCGAGTGCTATTTGCACTGTGTATGGCAATGGGAGCGCAATAGTGACTTTCCTTCCCAGAAAACAACTCTTGCTCATAGGACCAGAAACTGCATGTGGTTCAACTCCATTTAGGACTGGGAAACAAACGCAGCTCACTTTACAAGAAACACACTCTGCTTTTGAGAAAAGAGCAGTCTTCTACTCTACTGTGTTTCCTTTAGGGCCAGAACAGTCAGGTTGCTCAGAACAAAAGAACTGTGCTTCCTACACACAGGGGCCATATCTAGTTCAACTCTGCTTAGGAAACTGACAAGAACAGTAGCTCCTCTTCAGTCCAATACACTGTATATGCTGGGAACAGACGCCAGTGCTATTTGCCCTGTGCATGTCATCGGGAGCGCAATAGTGACTCTTCTTCCTCGAAAACAACTCTTGCTCGAGGGCCGGAAACTGCATGTGATTCAACTCCATTTAGGACTGGGAAACAAACGCGAGCTCGCCTTACAAGAAACACACTCTGCTTTAGAGAAAAGAGCACTCTTCTACTCTACTGTGTTTCGTATGGGGTCCGAACAGTGAGGTTGCTCAGAACAAAAGAACTGTGCTTCCTACACACACGGCCAAATTTAGTTCAATTCTGCTTAGGAACCTGACAAGAACAGTAGATCTTCTTCAGTCCAATACACTGTACATGCTGGGAACAGACGCCAGTGCTATTTGCCCTGTGTATGACAATGGGAGCGCAATAATGACTCTTCTTACCAGAAAACAACTCTTGCTCGTAGGACCAGAAACTGCATGTGATTCAACTCCATTTAGGACTGGGAAACAAACGCGAGCTCGCTGTACAAGAAACACACTCTGCTTTTGAGAAAAGAGCACTCTTCTACTCTTCTGTGTTTTCTACGTGGTCCGAACAGTGAGCTTGCTCAGAACAAAAGAACTGTGCTTCCTACACACACGGGCCATATCTAGTTCAACTCTGCTTAGGAAACTGACAAGAACAGTAACTTCTATTCAGTCCAATACACTGTAGTTGCTGGGAACAGACGCGAGTGCTCTTTGCACTGTCTATGGCAATGAGAGCACAATAGTGACTCTTTTTACCAGAAAACAACTCTTGCTCGTAGGACCAGAAACTGCA
This sequence comes from Peromyscus eremicus, assembly GCF_949786415.1. NCBI lineage: Eukaryota > Metazoa > Chordata > Mammalia > Rodentia > Cricetidae > Peromyscus > Peromyscus eremicus. The sequence goes on along the minus strand of NW_026734441.1, from coordinate 340,095 downwards.
TGTGATTCAACTCCATTTAGGAATGGGAAACAAACGCTAGCTCGCCTTACAAGAAACACGCTCTGCTTTTGAGAAAAGGGCACTCTTCTACTCTACTGTGTTTCCTATGGGGTCCGAAAAGTGAGCTTGCTCAGAATAAAAGAACTGTGCTTCCTACACACACGGGCCATATCTAGTTCAACTCTGCTTAGGAAACTGACAAGAACAGTAGATCCGCTTCAGTCCAATACACTGTACATGCTGGGAACAGACGCGAGTGCTATTTGCACTGTGTATGACAATGGGAGCGCAATAGTGACTCTTCTTACCAGAAAACAACTCTTGCTCATAGGACCAGAAACTGCATGTGATTCAACTCCATTTAGGACTGGGGAACAAACGCGAGCTCGCCTTACAAGAAACATACTCTGCTTTTGAGAAAAGAGCACTCATCTTCTCTACTCTGTTTCCTATAGGGCCAGAACAGTAAGCTTGCTCAGAACAAAAGAACTGTGCTTCCTACACACACGGGCCATATCTAGTTCAACTCTGCTTAGTAAACTGACAAGAACAGTAGCTCCTCTTCAGTTCAATACACTGTACTTGCTGGGAACAGACGCAAGTGCTATTTGTACTGTGTATGGCAATGGGAGCGCAGTAGTGACTCTTCTTACCAGAAAACAACTCTTGCTCATACGACCAAAAACTACAAGTTTACTCAACTCCATTTAAGACTGGGAAACAAACGCAAGCCCACCTTACAAGAAAAACACTCTGCTTTTGACAAAAGAGCACTCTTCTACTCTACTGTGTTTCCTATGGGGTCCAAACAGTGAGCTTGCTCAGAAAAAAAGAACTGTGCTTCCTACACACACTGCCATATCTAGTTCAATTCTCCTTAGGAACCTGACAAAAACAGTAGATCCTCTTCAGTCCAATACACTGTACATGCTGGGAACAGACGCCAGTGCTATTTGCCCAGTGTATGACAATGGAAACACAATAGTGACTCTTCTTACCAGAAAACAACTCTTGCTCGTAGGGCCAGAAACTGCATGTGATTCAACTCCATTTAGGACTGGGAAACATACGCGAGCTCGCCGTACAAGAAACACACTCTGCTTTTGAGAAAAGACCACTCTTCTACTCTTCTGTGTTTCCTAGGGGTCCGAAACAGTGAGCTTGCTCAGAACAAAAGAAGTGAGCTTCCTACACACACGGGCCATATCTAGTTTAACTCTGCTTAGGAAACTGATAAGAATGGTAGATTCTCTTCAGTCCAGTACACTGTACTTGCTGGGAACAGACGCGAGTGCTATTTGCACTGTGTATGGCAATGGGAGCGCAATAGTGACTTTCCTTACCAGAAAACAACTCTTGCTCATAGGACCAGAAACTGCATGTGGTTCAACTCCATTTAGGACTGGGAAACAAACGCAGCTCGCTTTACAAGAAACACACTCTGCTTTTGAGAAAAGAGCAGTCTTCTACTCTACTGTGTTTCCTTTAGGGCCAGAACAGTCAGGTTGCTCAGAACAAAAGAACTGTGCTTCCTACACACAGGGGCCATATCTAGTTCAACTCTGCTTAGGAAACTGACAAGAACAGTAGCTCCTCTTCAGTCCAATACACTGTATATGCTGGGAACAGATGCCAGTGCTATTTGCCCTGTGCATGTCATCGGGAGCGCAATAGTGACTCTTCTTCCTCGAAAACAACTCTTGCTCGAGGGCCGGAAACTGCATGTGATTCAACTCCATTTAGGACTGGGAAACAAACGCGAGCTCGCCTTACAAGAAACACACTCTGCTTTAGAGAAAAGAGCACTCTTCTACTCTACTGTGTTTCGTATGGGGTCCGAACAGTGAGGTTGCTCAGAACAAAAGAACTGTGCTTCCTACACACACGGCCAAATTTAGTTCAATTCTGCTTAGGAACCTGACAAGAACAGTAGATCTTCTTCAGTCCAATACACTGTACATGCTGGGAACAGACGCCAGTGCTATTTGCCCTGTGTATGACAATGGGAGCGCAATAATGACTCTTCTTACCAGAAAACAACTCTTGCTCGTAGGACCAGAAACTGCATGTGATTCAACTCCATTTAGGACTGGGAAACAAACGCGAGCTCGCTGTACAAGAAACACACTCTGCTTTTGAGAAAAGAGCACTCTTCTACTCTTCTGTGTTTTCTACGTGGTCCGAACAGTGAGCTTGCTCAGAACAAAAGAACTGTGCTTCCTACACACACGGGCCATATCTAGTTCAACTCTGCTTAGGAAACTGACAAGAACAGTAACTTCTATTCAGTCCAATACACTGTAGTTGCTGGGAACAGACGCAAGTGCTCTTTGCACTGTCTATGGCAATGAGAGCACAATAGTGACTCTTTTTACCAGAAAACAACTCTTGCTCGTAGGACCAGAAACTGCATGTGATTCAACTCCATTTAGGACTGGGAAACAAACGCTAGCTCGCCTTACAAGAAACACGCTCTGCTTTTGAGAAAAGGGCACTCTTCTACTCTACTGTGTTTCCTAAGGGGTCCGAAAAGTGAGCTTGCTCAGAATAAAAGAACTCTGCTTCCTACACACACGGGCCATATCTAGTTCAACTCTGCTTAGGAAACTGACAAGAACAGTAGATCCGCTTCAGTCCAATACACTGTACATGCTGGGAACAGACGCGAGTGCTATTTGCACTGTGTATGACAATGGGAGCGCAATAGTGACTCTTCTTACCAGAAAACAACTCTTGCTCATAGGACCAGAAACTGCATGTGATTCAACTCCATTTAGGACTGGGGAACAAACGCGAGCTCGCCTTACAAGAAACATACTCTGCTTTTGAGAAAAGAGCACTCATCTTCTCTACTCTGTTTCCTATAGGGCCAGAACAGTAAGCTTGCTCAGAACAAAAGAACTGTGCTTCCTACACACACGGGCCATATCTAGTTCAACTCTGCTTAGGAAACTGACAAGAACAGTAGCTCCTCTTCAGTTCAATACACTGTACTTGCTGGGAACAGACGCAAGTGCTATTTGTACTGTGTATGGCAATGGGAGCGCAGTAGTGACTCTTCTTACCAGAAAACAACTCTTGCTCATACGACCAAAAACTACAAGTTTACTCAACTCCATTTAAGACTGGGAAACAAACGCAAGCCCACCTTACAAGAAAAACACTCTGCTTTTGACAAAAGAGCACTCTTCTACTCTACTGTGTTTCCTATGGGGTCCAAACAGTGAGCTTGCTCAGAAAAAAAGAACTGTGCTTCCTACACACACTGCCATATCTAGTTCAATTCTCCTTAGGAACCTGACAAAAACAGTAGATCCTCTTCAGTCCAATACACTGTACATGCTGGGAACAGACGCCAGTGCTATTTGCCCAGTGTATGACAATGGAAACACAATAGTGACTCTTCTTACCAGAAAACAACTCTTGCTCGTAGGGCCAGAAACTGCATGTGATTCAACTCCATTTAGGACTGGGAAACATACGCGAGCTCGCCATACAAGAAACACACTCTGCTTTTGAGAAAAGACCACTCTTCTACTCTTCTGTGTTTCCTAGGGGTCCGAAACAGTGAGCTTGCTCAGAACAAAAGAAGTGAGCTTCCTACACACACGGGCCATATCTAGTTTAACTCTGCTTAGGAAACTGATAAGAACGGTAGATTCTCTTCAGCCCAGTACACTGTACTTGCTGGGAACAGACGCGAGTGCTATTTGCACTGTGTATGGCAATGGGAGCGCAATAGTGACTTTCCTTACCAGAAAACAACTCTTGCTCATAGGACCAGAAACTGCATGTGGTTCAACTCCATTTAGGACTGGGAAACAAACGCTAGCTTGCCTTACAAGAAACACACTCTGCTTTTGAGAAACGAGCACTCTTCTACTCTACTGTGCTTCCTATGCGGTCCGAATAGTGAGCTTGCTCAAAACAAAAGAACTGTGCTTCCTACACACACGGGCCATATCTAGTTCAACTCTGCATAGGAAACTGACAAGAACAGTAACTCCTCTTCAGTCCAATACACTGTACATGCCTGGAACAGACGCGAGTGCTATTTGCACTGTGTATGACAATGGGAACACAATAGTGACTCATTCTTACCAGAAAACAACTCTTGCTCATAGGAACTGAACCTGCATGGGGTTCAACTCCATTTAGGACTGGGAAACAAACGCTAGCTAGCATTACAAGAAACACACTGTGCTTTTGAGAAAAGAGCACTCTTCTACTCTACTGTGTTTCCTACGTGCTCCGAACAGTGAGATTGCTCAGAATAAAGGAACTGTGCTTCCTACACACACGGGCCATATCTAGTTCAACTCGGCTTAGGAAACTGACAAGAACAGTAGCTCCTCTTCAGACCAATACACTGTACTCGCTGGGAACAGACGCAAGTGCTATTTGTACTGTGTTTGGCAATGGGAGCGCAGTAGTGACTCTTCTTATCAGAAAACAACTCTTGCTCGTACGACCAAAAACTACATGTTACTCAACTCCATTTAAGACTGGGAAACAAATGCAAACTCACCTTACAAGAAACACACTCTGCTTTTGCCAAAAGAGCACTCTTCTACTCTACTGTGTTTCCTATGGGGTCCAAACAGTGAGCTTGCTCAGAAAAAAAGAACTGTGCTTCCTACACACACTGCCATATCTAGTTCAATTCTGCTTAGGAAGCTGACAAAAACAGTAGATCCTCTTCAGGCCAATACACTGTACATGCTGGGAACAGACGCCAGTGCTATTTGCCCTGTGTATGGCAATGGGAGCGCAATAGTAACTTTCCTTACCAGAAAACAATCCTTGCACATAGGACCAGAAACTGCATGTGGTTCAACTCCATTTAGGTATGGGATACAAACGCTAGCTCGCCTTACAAGAAACACACTCTGCTTTTGAGAAACTAGCACTCTTCTACTCTACTGTGTTTCCTATAGGGCCAGAACAGTGAGCTTGCTCAGAACAAAAGAACTATTTGCACTGTGTATGGTAATGGGAGCACAATAGTGAATCTTCTTACCAGAAAACAACTCTTGCTCGTAGGCCCAGAAACTGCATGTGATTCAACTCCATTTACGACTAGGAAACAAATGCTAGCTCACATTTCATGAAACACACTCTGCTTTTGAGAAAAGAGCACTCTTCTACTCTACTGTGTTTCCTATGGGGTCTGAACAGTGAGCTTGCTCAGAACAAAAGAACTGTGCCTCCCACACACGGGTCATATCTAGTTCAACTCTGCCTAGGAAACTGACAAGAACAGTAGATCCTCTTCATTCCGATACACTGTACTTGCTGGGGACAGACGCGAGTGCTATTTGCACTGTGTATGGCATTTGGAGCGCAATAGTGACTCTTCTTACCAGAAAAGAACTCATGCTCGTAGGACCAAAAACTGCCTGTGACTCAACTCCATTTAGGACTGGGAAACAAACGCGAGCTCGCCTTACAAGAAACACACTCTGCTTTTGAGAAAAGAGCACTCTTCTACTCTACTGAGTTTCCTATGGGGTCCGAACAGTGAGCTTGCTCAGAACAAAAGAACTGTGCTTCCTACACACACGGCCATATCTAGTTCAATTCTGCCTAGGAAACTGACAAGAACAGTAGCTCCTCTTCAGTCCGATACACTGTACTTGCTGGGAACAGACGCGAGTGCTATTTGCACTGTGTATGGCAATGGGAGCACAAAAGTGACTTTCCTTACCAGAAAACAACTCTTGATCGTAGGACAGAAACTGCATGTGATTCAACTCCATTTAAGACTGGGAAACAAACGCTAGCTTGCCTTACAAGAAACACACTCTACTTTTGAGAAAAGAGCACTCTTCTACACTACTGTGTTTCCTATGGGGTCCGAACAGTGAGCTTGCTCTGAACAAAAGAACTGTGCTTCCTACACACACTGATCATATCTAGTTCAACTCTGCTTAGGAAACTGACAAGAACAGTAGCTCCTCTTCAGTCCAATACACTGTACTTGCTGGGAACAGACACGAGTGCTATTTGCACTGTGTATGGCAATTGGAGCACAATTGTGACTCTTCTTACCAGAAAACAACTCTTGCTCGTAGGACCAAAAACTGCCTGTGACTCAACTCCATTTAGGACTGGGAAACAAACGCGAGCTCGCCTTACAAGAAACACACTCTGCTTTAGAGAAAAGAGCACTCATCTACTCTACTGTGTTTCGTATGGGGTCCGAACATTGAGGTTGCTCAGAACAAAAGAACTGTGCTTCCTACACACACGGCCATATCTAGTTCAATTCTGCTTAGGAACCTGACAAGAACAGCAGATCCTCTTCAGTCCAATACACTGTATTTGCTGTGAACAGAGGCCAGTGCTATTTGTCCTGTGTATGGCAATGCCAGCACAATAGTGACTCTTCTTACCAGAAAACAACTCTTGCTCGTAGCACCAGAAACTGCATGGGATTCAACTCCATTTAGGACTGTGAAACAAACGCTAGCTCGCCTTACAAGAAACACACTCTGCTTTAGAGAAAAGAGCACTCTTTTACTCTACTGTGTATCCTATGGGGTCCAAACAGTGCGCTTGCTCAGAACAAAAGAACTGTGCTTCCTACACACACGGATCATATCTAGTTCAACTCTGCTTAGGAAACTAACAAGAACAGTAGCACCCATTCAGTCCAATACACTGTACTTGCTGGGAACAGACGCGAGTGCTATTTGCACTGTGTATGGCAATGGGAGCGCAATGTGACTTTTCTTACCAGAAAACAACTCTTGTTCATAGGACCAAAAACTGCATGTGATTCAACTCCATTTAGGACTAGGAAACAAACGCAAGCTCGCCTTACAAGAAACAAACTCTGCTTTTGAGAAAAGAGTACTATTCTTCACTACTGTGTTTCCTATAGTGCCAGAACAGTGATCTTGCTCAGAACATAAGAACTGTGTTTCCTACACACACGGCCCATATCTATTTCAACTCTGCTTAGGAAACTGACAAGAACAGTAGCTCCTCTTCAGTCCGATACACTGTACTTGCTGGGAACAGACGCTAGTGCTATTTGCACTGTGTATGGCAATGGCAGTGCAATAGTGACTCTTCTTACCATAAAACAACTCTTGCTCATAGGACCAAAAACTGCATGTGATTCAACTCCATTTAGGACTGGGAAACAAACGCTAGCTCTCCTTACAAGAAACACACTCTGGTTTTGAGAAAAGAGCACTCTTCTACTCTACTGTGTTTCCTATTGGGTCTGAACAGTGAGCTTCTTCAGAACAAAAGAACTGTGCTTCCTACACACACGGCCATATCTAGTTCAATTCTGCTTAGGAACCTGACAAGAACAGTAGATACTCTTCAGTCCAATACACTGTATTTGCTGGGAACAGAAGCCAGTGCTATTTGTCCTGTGTATGGCAATGGCAGCGCAATAGTGACTCTTCTTACCATAAAACAACTCTTGCTCATAGGACCAGAAACTGCATGTGATTCAACTCCATTTAGGACTGGGAAACAAATGCTAGCTCTCCTTACAAGAAACACACTCTGCTTTTGAGAAAAGAGCACTCATCTACTCTACTGTGTTTCCTATGGGGTCCGAACAGTGAGCTTGCTCAGAACAAAAGAACTGTGCTTCCTACACACACGGCCATATCTAGTTCAACTCTGCTTAGGAACCTGACAAGAACAGTAGATCCTCTTCAGTCCAATACACTGTACTTGCTGGGAAAAGACGCCAGTGCTATTTGCACTGTGTATGGCAATGGGAGCACAATAGTGAATCTTCTTACCAGAAAACAACTCTTGCTCGTAGGCCCAGAAACTGCATGTGATTCAACTCCATTTAGGACTAGGAAACAAATGCTAGCTCGCCTTACATGAAACACACTCTGCTTTTGAGAAAAGAGCACTCTTCTACTCTACTGTGTTTCCTATGGGGTCCGAACAGTGAGCTTGCTCAGAACAAAAGAACTGTGCTTCCCACACACGGGTAATATCTAGTTCAACTCTGCCTAGGAAACTGACAAGAACAGTAGATCCTCTTCATTCCGATACACTGTACTTGCTGGGAACAGACGCGAGTGCTATTTGCAATGTGTATGGCAATGGCAGTGCAATAGTGACTATTTTTACCATAAAACAAGTCTTGCTCGTAGGACCAGAAACTGCATGTGATTCAACTCCATTTAGGACTGGGAAACAAACTCTAGCTCGCCTTACAAGAAACATACTCTGCTTTAGAGAAAAGAGTACTCTTCTACTCTACTGTGTTTCCTATAGGGCCAGAACAGTGAGCTTGCTCAGAACAAAAGAACTGTGCTTCCCACACGGGACATATCTAGTTCAATTCTGCTTAGGAACCTGACAAAAACAGTAGATCCTCTTCAGTCCAATACACTGTACATGCTGGGAGCAGACGCCAGTGCTATTTGCCCTGTGTATGACAGTGGGAGTGCAATAGCGACTCTTCTTACCAGAAAACAACTCTTGCTCGAAGGATCAGAAACTGCATGTGATTCAACTCCATTTAGGACTGGGAAACAAACACGAGCTCGCCGTACAAGAAACACACTCTGCTTTTGAGAAAAGACCACTCTTCTACTCTTCTATGTTTCCTATGGGGTCCGAACAGTGAGCTTGCTCAGAACAAAAGAACTGTGCTTCCTACACACACGGGACATATCTAGTTTAACTCTGCTTAGGAAACTGACAAGAACAGTAGATTCTCTTCAGTCCAGTACACTGTACTTGCAGGGAACAGACGCGAGTGCTATTTGCACTGTGTATGGCAATGGGAGCGCAATAGTGACTTTCCTTACCAGAAAACAACTCTTGCTCGTAGGACCAGAAACTGCATGTGGTTCAACTCCATTTAGGACTGGGAAACAAACGCTAGCTCGCCTTACAAGAAACACACTCTGCTTTTGAGAAAAGAGCACTCTTCTACTCTACTGTGTTTCCTTTAGGGCCAGAACAGTCAGGTTGCTCAGAACAAAAGAACTGTGCTTCCTACACACAGGGTCCATATCTAGTTCAACTCTGCTTAGGAAACTGACAAGAACAGTAGCTCCTCTTCAGTCCAATACACTGTATATGCTGAGAACAGACACCAGTGCTATTTGCCCTGTGTATGTCAATGGGAGCGCAATAGTGACTCTTCTTCCTCGTAAACAACTCTTGCTAGAGGGCCGGAAACTGCATGTGATTCAACTCCATTTAAGACTGGGAAACAAACACTAGCTTGCCTTACAAGAAACACACTCTGCTTTTTGAGAAACGAGCACTCTTCTACTCTACTGTGTTTCCTATGGGGTCCGAACAGTGAGCTTTTCAGAACAAAAGAACTGTGCTTCCTACACACACGGCCAAATTTAGTTCAATTCTGCTTAGGAACCTGACAAGAACAGTAGATCTTCTTGAGTCCAATACAATGTACATGCTGGGAACAGACGCCAGTGCTATTTGCCCTGTGTATGACAATGGGAGCACAATAATGACTCTTCTTACCAGAAAACAACTCTTGCTCTTAGGACCAGAAACTGCATGTGATTCAACTCCATTTAGGACTGGGAAACAAACGCGAGCTCGCTGTACAAGAAACACACTCTGCTTTTGAGAAAAGAGCACTCTTCTACTCTTCTGTGTTTTCTACGGGGTCCGAACAGTGAGATTGCTCAGAACAAAAGAACTGTGCTTCCTACACACACGGGCCATATCTAGTTTATCTCTGCTTAGGAAACTGACAAGAACAGTAGATCCGCTTCAGTCCAATACACTGTACATGCTGGGAACAGACGCGTGTGCTATTTGCACTGTGTATGACAATGGGAGCGCAATAGTGACTCTTCTTACCAGAAAACAACTCTTGCTCATAGGACCAGAACTGCATGGGATTCAACTCCATTTAGGACTGGGGAACAAACCCGAGCTCGCCTTACAAGAAACATACTCTGCTTTTGAGAAAAGAGCACTCATCTTCTCTACTCTGTTTCCTATAGGGCCAGAACAGTAAGCTTGCTCAGAACAAAAGAACTGTGCTTCCTACACACACGGGCCATATCTAGTTCAACTCTGCTTAGGAAACTGACAAGAACAGTAGCTCCTCTTCAGTTCAATACACTGTACTTGCTGGGAACAGACGCAAGTGCTATTTGTACTGTGTATGGCAATGGGAGCGCAGTAGTGACTCTTCTTATCAGAAAACAACTCTTGCTCGTACGACCAAAAACTACATGTTTACTCAACTCCATTTAAGACTGGGAAACAAACGCAGGCCCACCTTACAAGAAAAACACTCTGCTTTTGACAAAAGAGCACTCTTCTACTCTACTGTGTTTCCTATGGGGTCCAAACAGTGAGCTTGCTCAGAAAAAAAGAACTGTGCTTCCTACACACACTGCCATATCTAGTTCAATTCTGCTTAGGAACCTGACAAAAACAGTAGATCCTCTTCAGTCCAATACATTGTACATGCTGGGAACAGACGCCAGTGCTATTTGCCCTGTGTATGAAAATGGAAACACAAAAGTGACTCTTCTTACCAGAAAACAACTCTTGCTCGTAGGAACAGAAACTGCATGTGATTGAACTCCATTTAGGACTGGGAAACAAACGCGAGCTCGCCGTACAAGAAACACACTCTGCTTTTGAGAAAAGACCACTCTTCTACTCTTCTGTTTTTCCTATGGGGTCCGAACAGTGAGCTTGCTCAGAACAAAAGAACTGAGCTTCCTACACACACGGGCCATATCTAGTTTAACTCTGCTTAGGAAACTGATAAGAACAGTACATTCTCTTCAGTCCAGTACACTGTACTTGCTGGGAACAGATGCGAGTGCTATTTGCACTGTGTATGGCAATGGGAGCTCAATAGTGACTTTCCTTCCCAGAAAATAACTCTTGCTCATAGGACCAGAAACTGCATGTGGTTCAACTCCATTTAGGACTGGGAAACAAACGCTAGCTCGCCTTACAATAAACACACTCTGCTTTTGATAAAAGAACAGTCTTCTACTCTACTGTGTTTCCTTTAGGGCCAGAACAGTCAGGTTGCTCAAAACAAAAGAACTGTGCTTCCTACACACAGGGGCCATATCTAGTTCAACTCTGTTTAGGAAACTGACAAGAACAGTAGCTCCTCTTCAGTCCAATACACTGTATATGCTGGGAACAGACGCCAGTGCTCTTTGCCCTGTGCATGTCAATGGGAGCACAATAGTGAGTCTTCTTCCCCAAAAACAACTCTTGCTCCAATGACCAAAAACTAATTGTTAATCAACTCCATTTTAGACTGGGAAACAAACGCAAGTTCACCTTACAAGAAACACACTCTGCTTTTGACAAAAGAGCACTCTTCTACTCTACTGTGTTTCCTATGGGGTGCAAACAGTGAGCTTGCTCAGAAAAAAAGAACTGTGCTTCCTACACACACTGCCATATCTAGTTCAATTCTGCTTAGGAACCTGACAAAAACAGTAGATCCTCTTCAGTCCAATACACTGTACATGCTGGGAACAGACGCCAGTGCTATTTGCCCTGTGTATGACAGTGGGAGTGCAATAGCGACTCTTCTTACCAGAAAACAACTCTTGCTCCTAGGATCAGAAACTGCATGTGATTCAACTCCATTTAGGACTGGGAAACAAACGCGAGCTCGCCATACAAGAAACACACTCTGCTTTTGAGAAAAGACCACTCTTCTACACTTCTATGTTTCCTATGGGGTCCGAACAGTGAGCTTGCTCAGAACAAAAGAACTGTGCTTCCTACACACACGGGCCATATCTAGTTTAACTCTGCTTAGGAAACTGACAAGAACAGTAGATTCTCTTCAGTCCAGTACACTGTACTTGCTGGGAACAGACGCGAGTGCTATTTGCACTGTGTATGGCAATGGGAGCGCAATAGTGACTTTCCTTCCCAGAAAACAACTCTTGCTCATAGGACCAGAAACTGCATGTGGTTCAACTCCATTTAGGACTGGGAAACAAACGCTAGCTCGCCTTACAAGAAACACATTCTGCTTTTGAGAAAAGAGCAGTCTTCTACTCTACTGTGTTTCCTTTAGGGCCAGAACAGTCAGGTTGCTCAGAACAAAAGAACTGTGCTTCCTACACACAGGGGCCATATCTAGTTCAACTCTGCTTAGGAAACTGACAAGAACAGTAGCTCCTCTTCAGTCCAATACACTGTATATGCTGGGAACAGACGCCAGTGCTATTTGCCCTGTGCATGTCATCGGGAGCGCAATAGTGACTCTTCTTCCTCGAAAACAACTCTTGCTGGAGGGCCGGAAACTGCATGTGATTCAACTCCATTTAAGACTGGGAAACAAACGCTAGCTTGCCTTACAAGAAACACACTCTGCTTTTTGAGAAACGAGCACTCTTCTACTCTACTGTGTTTCCTATGGGGTCCGAACAGTGAGCTTGCTCAGAACAAAAGAACTGTGCTTCCTACACACACGGCCAAATTTAGTTCAATTCTGCTTAGGTACCTGACAAGAACAGTAGATCTTCTTCAGTCCAATACACTGTACATGCTGGGAACAGACGCCAGTGCTATTTGCCCTGTGTATGACAATGGGAGCCCAATAATGACTCTTCTTACCAGAAAACAACTCTTGCTCGTAGGACCAGAAACTGCATGTGATTCAACTCCATTTAGGACTGGGAAACAAACACGAGCTCGCTGTACAAGAAACACACTCTGCTTTTGAGAAAAGAGCACTCTACTACTCTTCTGTGTTTTCTACGTGGTCCGAACAGTGTGCTTGCTCAGAACAAAAGAACTGTGCTTCCTACACACACGGGCCATATCTAGTTCAACTCTCCTTAGGAAACTGACAAGAACAGTAACTTCTATTCAGTCCAATACACTGTAGTTGCTGGGAACAGACGCGAGTGCTCTTTGCACTGTCTATGGCAATGAGAGCACAATAGTGATTCTTTTTACCAGAAAACAACTCTTGCTCGTAGGACCAGAAACTGCATGTGATTCAACTCCATTTAGGACTGGGAAACAAACGCTAGCTCGCCTTACAAGAAACACGCTCTGCTTTTGAGAAAAGGGCACTCTTCTACTCTACTGTGTTTCCTATGGGGTCCGAAAAGTGAGCTTGCTCAGAATAAAAGAACTGTGCTTCCTACACACACGGGCCATATCTAGTTCAACTCTGCTTAGGAAACTGACAAGAACAGTAGATCCGCTTCAGTCCAATACACTGTACATGCTGGGAACAGACGCGAGTGCTATTTGCACTGTGTATGACAATGGGAGCGCAATAGTGACTCTTCTTACCAGAAAACAACTCTTGCTCATAGGACCAGAAACTGCAAGTGATTCAACTCCATTTAGGACTGGGGAACAAGCGCAAGCTCGCCTTACAAGAAACACACTCTGCTTTTGAGAAAAGAGCACTCATCTTCTCTACTCTGTTTCCTATAGGGCCAGAACAGTACGCTTGCTCAGAACAAAAGAACTGTGCTTCCTACACACACGGGCCATATCTAGTTCAACTCTGCTTAGGAAACTGACAAGAACAGTAGCTCCTCTTCAGTTCAATACACTGTACTTGCTGGGAACAGACGCAAGGGCTATTTGTACTGTGTATGGCAATGGGAGCGCAGTAGTGACTCTTCTTACCAGAAAACAACTCTTGCTCATACGACCAAAAACTACATGTTTACTCAACTCCATTTAAGACTGGGAAACAAACGCAAGCCCACCTTACAAGAAAAACACTCTGCTTTTGACAAAAGAGCACTCTTCTACTCTACTGTGTTTCCTATGGGGTCCAAACAGTGAGTTTGCTCAGAAAAAAAGAACTGTGCTTCCTACACACACTGCCATATCTTGTTCAATTCTCCTTAGGAACCTGACAAAAACAGTAGATCCTCTTCAGTCCAATACACTGTACATGCTGGGAACAGACGCCAGTGCTATTTGCCCAGTGTATGACAATGGAAACACAATAGTGACTCTTCTTACCAGAAAACAACTCTTGCTCGTAGGGCCAGAAACTGCATGTGATTCAACTCCATTTAGGACTGGGAAACATACGCGAGCTCGCCGTACAAGAAACACACTCTGCTTTTGAGAAAAGACCACTCTTCTACTCTTCTGTGTTTCCTAGGGTTTCCGAAACAGTGAGCTTGCTCAGAACAAAAGAAGTGAGCTTCCTACATACACGGGCCATATCTAGTTTAACTCTGCTTAGGAAACTGATAAGAACAGTAGATTCTCTTCAGTCCAGTACACTGTACTTGCTGGGAAGAGACGCGAGTGCTATTTGCACTGTGTATGGCAATGGGAGCGCAATAGTGACTTTCATTACCAGAAAACAACTCTTGCTCATAGGACCAGAAACTGCTTGTGGTTCAACTCCATTTAGGACTGGGAAACAAACGCTAGCTCGCCTTACAAGAAACACTCTCTGCTTTTGAGAAACGAGCACTCTTCTAGTCTACTGTGTTTCCTATGGGGTCCGAACAGTGAGCTTGCTCAAAACAAAAGAACTGTGCTTCCCACACACACGGGCCATATCTAGTTCAACTCTGCATAGGAAACTGACAAGAACAGTAACTCCTCTTCAGTCCAATACACTGTACATGCCTGGAACAGACGCGAGTGCTATTTGCACTGAGTATGACAATGGGAACGCAATAGTGACTCTTCTTACCAGAAAACAACTCTTGCTCATAGGAACTGAACCTGCATGGGGTTCAACTCCATTTAGGACTGGGAAACAAACGCTAGCTAGCATTACAAGAAACACACTCTGCTTTTGAGAAAAGAGCACTCTTCTACTCTACTGTGTTTCCTACGTGGTCCGAACAGTGAGCTTGCTCAGAATAAAGGAACTGTGCTTCCTACACACACGGGCCATATCTAGTTCAACTCGGCTTAGGAAACTGACAAGAACAGTAGCTCCTCTTCAGACCAATACACTGTACTCGCTGGGAACAGACAAAAGTGCTATTTGTACTGTGTTTGGCAATGGGAGCACAGTAGTGACTCTTCTTATCAGAAAACAACTCTTGCTCGTACGACCAAAAACTACAGGTTACTCAACTCCATTTAAGACTGGGAAACAAACGCAAGCTCACCTTACAAGAAACACACTCTGCTTTTGCCAAAAGAGCACTCTTCTACTCTACTGTGTTTCCTATGGGGTCCAAACAGTGAGCTTGCTCAGAAAAAAAGAACTGTGCTTCCTACACACACTGCCATATCTAGTTCAATTCTGCTTAGGAAGCTGACAAAAACAGTAGATCCTCTTCAGTCCAATACACTGTACATGCTGGGAACAGACGCCAGTGCTATTTGCCCTGTGTATGGCAATGGGAGCGCAATAGTGACTTTCCTTACCAGAAAACAATCCTTGCACATAGGACCAGAAACTGCATGTGGTTCAACTCCATTTAGGAATGGGATACAAACGCTAGCTCGCCTTACAAGAAACACACTCTGCATTTGAGAAACGAGCACTCTTCTACTCTACTGTGTTTCCTATATGGCCAGAACAGTGAGCTTGCTCCGAACAAAAGAACTGTGCTTCCCACACACGGGCCATATCTAGTTCAACTCTGCTAAAGAGACTGACAAGAACAGTAGCTCCTCTTCAGTCCGATACACTGTGCTTACTGGGAACAGACGCGAGTGCTATTTGCACTGTGTATGGCAATGGGAGCACAATAGTGAATATTCTTACCAGAAAACAACTCTTGCTCGTAGGCCCAGAAACTGCATGTGATTCAACTCCATTTAGGACTAGGAAACAAATGCTAGCTCGCCTTACATGAAACACACTCTGCTTTTGAGAAAAGAGCACTCTTCTACTCTACTGTGTTTCCTATGGGGTCCGAACAGTGAGCTTGCTCAGAACAAAAGAACTGTGCTTCCCACACACGGGTAATATCTAGTTCAACTCTGCCTAGGAAACTGACAAGAACAGTAGATCCTCTTCATTCCGATACACTGTACTTGCTGGGAACAGACGCGAGTGCTAATTGCACTGTGTATGGCATTTGGAGCGCAATAGTGACTCTTCTTACCAGAAAAGAACAAATGCTCATAGGACCAAAAACTGCCTGTGACTAAACTCCATTTAGGACTGGGAAACAAACGCGAGCTCGCCTTACAAGAAACACACTCTGCTTTTGAGAAAAGAGCACTCATCTACTCTACTGTGTTTCCTATGGGGTCCGAACAGTGAGCTTGCTCAGAACAAAAGAACTGTGCTTCCTACACACACGGCCATATCTAGTTCAATTCTGCCTAGGAAACTGACAAGAACAGTAGGTCCTCTTCAGTCCGATACACTGTACTTGCTGGGAACAGACACGAGTGCTATTTGCACTGTGTATGGCAATGGGAGCACAAAAGTGACTTTCCTTACCAGAAAACAACTCTTGATCGTAGGACCAGAAACTGCATGTGATTCAACTCCATTTAAGACTGGGAAACAAACGCTAGCTTGCCTTACAAGAAACACACTCTACTTTTGAGAAAAGAGCACTCTTCTACACTACTGTGTTTCCTATGGGGTCCGAACAGTGAGCTTGCTCTGAACAAAAGAACTGTGCTTCCTATACACACTGATCATATCTAGTTCAACTTTGCTTAGGAAACTGACAAGAACAGTAGCTCCTCTTCAGTCCAATACACTGTACTTGCTGGGAACAGACACGAGTGCTATTTGCACTGTGTATGGCAATTGGAGCACAATTGTGACTCTTCTTACCAGAAAACAACTCTTGCTCGTAGGAGAAAAACTGCCTGTGACTCAACTCCATTTAGGACTGGGAAACAAACGCGAGCTCGCCTTACAAGAAACACACTCTGCTTTAGAGAAAAGAGCACTCTTCTACTCTACTGTGTTTCGTATGGGGTCCGAACAGTGAGGTTGCTCAGAACAAAAGAACTGTGCTTCCTACACACACGGCCATATCTAGTTCAATTCTGCTTAGGAACCTGACAAGAACAGCAGATCCTCTTCAGTCCAATACACTGTATTTGCTGTGAACAGAGGCCAGTGCTATTTGTCCTGTGTATGGCAATGCCAGCACAATAGTGACTCTTCTTACGAGAAAACAACTCTTGCTCTTAGTACCAGAAACTGCATGGGATTCAACTCCATTTAGGACTGCGAAACAAACGCTAGCTCGCCTTACAAGAAACACATTCTGCTTTAGAGAAAAGAGCACTCTTCTACTCTACTGTGTATCCTATGGGGTCCAAACAGTGCGCTTGCTCAGAACAAAAGAACTGTGCTTCCTACACACACGGATCATATCTAGTTCAACTCTGCTTAGGAAACTGACAAGAACAGTAGCACCCATTCAGTCCAATACACTGTACTTGCTGGGAACAGACGCGAGTGCTATTTGCACTGTGTATGGCAATGGGAGCGCAATGTGACTTTTCTTACCAGAAAACAACTCTTGTTCATAGGACCAAAAACTGCATGTGATTCAACTCCATTTAGGACTAGGAAACAAACGCTAGCTAGCCTTACAAGAAACACATTCTGCTTTTGAGAAAAGAGTACTATTCTTCACTACTGTGTTTCCTATAGTGCCAGAACAGTGATCTTGCTCAGAACATAAGAACTGTGCTTCCTACACACACGGCCCATATCTAGTTCAACTCTGCTTAGGAAACTGACAAGAACAGTAGCTCCTCTTCAGTCCGATACACTGTACTTGCTGGGAACAGATGCTCGTGCTATTTGCACTGTGTATGGCAATGGCAGTGCAATGTGACTTTTCTTACCAGAAAACAACTCTTGCTCATAGGACCAGAAACTGCATGGGATTCAACTCCATTTAGGACTGGGAAACAAACGCTAGCTCTCCTTACAAGAAACACACTCTGCTTTTGAGAAAAGAGCACTCTTCTACTCTACTGTGTTTCCTATTGGGTCTGAACAGTGAGCTTCCTCAGAACAAAAGAACTGTGCTTCCTACACACACGGCCATATCTAGTTCAATTCTGCTTAAGAACCTGACAAGAACAGTAGATACTCTTAAGTCCAATACACTGTAATTGCTGGGAACAGACGCCAGTGCTATTTGTCCTGTGTATGTCAATGGCAGCGCAATAGTGACTCTTCTTACCATAAAACAACTCTTGCTCATAGGACCAGAAACTGCATGTGATTCAACTCCATTTAGGACTGGGAAACAAACGCTAGCTCTCCTTACAAGAAACACACTCTGCTTTTGAGAAAAGAGCACTCATCTACTCTACTGTGTTTCCTATGGGGTCCGAACAGTGAGCTTGCTCAGAACAAAAGAACTGTGCTTCCTACACACACGGCCATATCTAGTTCAATTCTGCTTAGGAACCTGACAAGAACAGTAGATCCTCTTCAGTCCAATACACTGTACTTGCTGGGAACAGACGCCAGTGCTATTTGCACTGTGTATGGCAATGGCAGTGCAATAGTGACTATTTTTACCATAAAACAATTCTTGCTCGTAGGACCAGAAACTGCATGTGATTCAACTCCATTTAGGACTGGGAAACCAACACTAGCTCGCCTTACAAGAAACATACTCTGCTTTAGAGAAAAGAGTACTCTTCTACTCTCCTGTGTTTCCTATAGGGCCAGAACAGTGAGTTTGCTCAGAACAAAAGAACTGTGCTTCCCACACGGGACATATCTAGTTCAACTCTGCTTAGGAAACTGACAAGAACAGTAGCTCCTCTTCATTGTGATACACTGTACATGCTGGGAACAGACGCGAGTGCTATTTTCACTGTGTATGGCAATGAGAGCGCAATAGTGACTTTCCTTACTAGAAAACAACTCTTGCTCATAGGACCAGAAACTGCATGTGATTCAACTCCATTTAGGACTGGGAAACAAATGCTAGCTCGCCTTACATGAAACACACTCTGCTTTTGAGAAAAGAGCACTCTTCTATTCTACTGTGTTTCCTATGGGGTCCGAACAATGAGCTTGCTCAGAACAAAAGAAGTGTGCTTCCTACACACAAGGCCATATCTAGTTCAAGTCTGCTTAGGAACCTGACAAGAACAGTAGATCCTCTTCAGTCCAATACACTGTACTTGCTGGGAACAGACGCCAGTGCTATTTGTCCTGTGTATGGCAATGGCAGCGCAATAGTGACTCTTCTTACCAGAAAACAACTCTTGCTCGTAGTACCAGAAACTGCATGGGATTCAACTCCATTTAGGACTGGGAAACAAAAGCGAGCTGGCCTTACCAGAAACACTCTGCTTTAGAGAAAAGAGCACTCTTCTACTCTACTGTGTTTCCTATAGAGCCAGAACAGTGAGCTTGCTCAGAAGATAAGAACTGTGCTTACTACAAACACGGGCCATATCTAGTTCAACTCTGCTTAGGTAACTGACAAGAACAGTATCTCCTCTTCAGTCCAATACACTGTACTTGCTGGGAACAGACACGAGTGCTATTTGCACTGTGTATGGCATTTGGAGCGCAATAGTGACTCTTCTTACCAGAAAAGAACAAATGCTCCTAGGACCAAAAACTGCCTGTGACTCAACTCCATTTAGGACTGGGAAACAAACGCGAGCTCGCCTTACAAGAAACACACTCTGCTTTTGAGAAAAGAGCACTCTTCTACTCTACTGTGTTTCCTTGGTGTCCAAACAGTGAGCTTGCTCAGAACAAAAGAACTGTGCTTCCTACACACACGGCCATATCTAGTTCAATTCTGCCTAAGAAACTGACAAGAACAGTAGCTCTTCTTCAGTCCGATACACTGTACTTGCTGGGAACAGACGCGAGTGCTATTTGCACTGTGTATGGCAATGGGAGCACAAAAGTGACTTTCCTTACCAGAAAACAACTCTTGATCGTAGGACAGAAACTGCATGTGATTCAACTCCATTTAAGACTGGGAAACAAACGCTAGCTTGCCTTACAAGAAACACACTCTACTTTTGAGAAAAGAGCACTCTTCTACACTACTGTGTTTCCTATGGGGTCCGAACAGTGAGCTTGCTCTGAACAAAAGAACTGTGCTTCCTACACACACTGATCATATCTAGTTCAACTCTGCTTAGGAAACTGACAAGAACAGTAGCTCCTCTTCAGTCCAATACACTGTACTTGCTGGGAACAGACACGAGTGCTATTTGCACTGTGTATGGCAATTGGAGCACAATTGTGACTCTTCTTACCAGAAAACAACTCTTGCTCGTAGGACCAAAAACTGCCTGTGACCCAACTCCATTTAGGACTGGGAAACAAACGCGAGCTCGCCTTACAAGAAACACACTCTGCTTTAGAGAAAAGAGCACTCTTCTACTCTACTGTGTTTCGTATGGGGTCCAAACAGTGAGGTTGCTCAGAACAAAAGAACTGTGCTTCCTACACACACGGCCATATCTAGTTCAATTCTGCTTAGGAACCTGACAAGAACAGCAGATCCTCTTCAGTCCAATACACTGTATTTGCTGTGAACAGAGGCCAGTGCTATTTGTCCTGTGTATGGCAATGCCAGCACAATAGTGACTCTTCTTACGAGAAAACAACTCTTGCTCGTAGTACCAGAAACTGCATGGGATTCAACTCCATTTAGGACTGCGAAACAAACGCTACCTTGCCTTACAAGAAACACACTCTGCTTTAGAGAAAAGAGCACTCTTCTACTCTACTGTGTATCCTATGGGGTCCAAACAGTGCGCTTGCTATGAACAAAAGAACTGTGCTTCCTACACACACGGATCATATCTAGTTCAACTCTGCTTAGGAAACTGACAAGAACAGTAGCACCCATTCAGTCCAATTCACTGTACTTGCTGGGAACAGACGCGAGTGCTATTTGCACTGTGTATGGCAATGGGAGCGCAATGTGACTTTTCTTACCAGAAAACAACTCTTGTTCATAGGACCAAAAACTGCATGTTATTCAACTCCATTTAGGACTAGGAAACAAATGCTAGCTTGCCTTACAAGAAACACACTCTGCTTTTGAGAAAAGAGTACTATTCTTCACTACTGTGTTTCCTATAGTGCCAGAACAGTGATCTTGCTCAGAACATAAGAACTGTGCTTCCTACACACACGGCCCATATCTAGTTCAACTCTGCTTAGGAAACTGACAAGAACAGTAGCTCCTCTTCACTCCGATACACTGTACTTGCTGTGAGCAGACGCTAGTGCTATTTGCACTGTGTATGGCAATGGCAGTGCAATAGTGACTCTTCTTACCATAAAACAACTCTTGCTCATAGGACCAGAAACTGCATGTGATTCAACTCCATTTAGGACTGGGAAATAAACGCCAGCTCTCCTTACAAGAAACACACTCTGCTTTTGAGAAAAGAGCACTCTTCTACTCTACTGTGTTTCCTATTGGGTCTGAACAGTGAGCTTCCTCAGAACAAAAGAAATGTGCTTCCTACACACACGGCCATATCTAGTTCAATTCTGCTTAGGAACCTGACAAGAACAGTAGATACTCTTAAGTCCAATACACTGTAATTGCTGGGAACAGACGCCAGTGCTATTTGTCCTGTGTATGGCAATGGCAGCGCAATAGTGACTCTTCTTACCATAAAACAACTCTTGCTCATAGGACCAGAAACTGCATGTGATTCAACTCCATTTAGGACTGGGAAACAAACGCTAGCTCTCCTTACAAGAAACACACTCTGCTTTTGAGAAAAGAGCACTCATCTACTCTACTGTGTTTCCTATGGGGTCCAAACAGTGAGCTTGCTCAGAAAAAAAGAACTGTGCTTCCTACACACACTGCCATATCTAGTTCAATTCTGCTTAGGAAGCTGACAAAAACAGTAGATCCTCTTCAGTCCAATACACTGTACATGCTGGGAACAGACGCCAGTGCTATTTGCCCTGTGTATGGCAATGGGAGCGCAATAGTGACTTTCCTTACCAGAAAACAATCCTTGCACATAGGACCAGAAACTGCATGTGGTTCAACTCCATTTAGGAATGGGATACAAACGCTAGCTCGCCTTACAAGAAACACACTCTGCATTTGAGAAACGAGCACTCTTCTACTCTACTGTGTTTCCTATATGGCCAGAACAGTGAGCTTGCTCCGAACAAAAGAACTGTGCTTCCCACACACGGGCCATATCTAGTTCAACTCTGCTAAGGAGACTGACAAGAACAGTAGCTCCTCTTCAGTCCGATACACTGTGCATACTGGGAACAGACCCGAGTGCTATTTGCACTGTGTATGGCAATGGGAGCACAATAGTGAATCTTCTTACCAGAAAACAACTCTTGCTCGTAGGCCCAGAAACTGCATGTGATTCAACTCCATTTAGGACTAGGAAACAAATGCTAGCTCGCCTTACATGAAACACACTCTGCTTTTGAGAAAAGAGCACTCTTCTACTCTACTGTGTTTCCTATGGGGTCCGAACAGTGAGCTTGCTCAGAACAAAAGAACTGTGCTTCCCACACACGGGTAATATCTAGTTCAACTCTGCCTAGGAAACTGACAAGAACAGTAGATCCTCTTCATTCCGATACACTGTACTTGCTGGGAACAGACGCGAGTGCTATTTGCAATGTGTATGGCAATGGCAGTGCAATAGTGACTATTTTTACCATAAAACAAGTCTTGCTCGTAGGACCAGAAACTGCATGTGATTCAACTCCATTTAGGACTGGGAAACAAACTCTAGCTCGCCTTACAAGAAACATACTCTGCTTTAGAGAAAAGAGTACTCTTCTACTCTACTGTGTTTCCTATAGGGCCAGAACAGTGAGCTTGCTCAGAACAAAAGAACTGTGCTTCCCACACGGGACATATCTAGTTCAATTCTGCTTAGGAACCTGACAAAAACAGTAGATCCTCTTCAGTCCAATACACTGTACATGCTGGGAACAGACGCCAGTGCTATTTGCCCTGTGTATGACAGTGGGAGTGCAATAGCGACTCTTCTTACCAGAAAACAACTCTTGCTCGAAGGATCAGAAACTGCATGTGATTCAACTCCATTTAGGACTGGGAAACAAACACGAGCTCGCCGTACAAGAAACACACTCTGCTTTTGAGAAAAGACCACTCTTCTACTCTTCTATGTTTCCTATGGGGTCCGAACAGTGAGCTTGCTCAGAACAAAAGAACTGTGCTTCCTACACACACGGGACATATCTAGTTTAACTCTGCTTAGGAAACTGACAAGAACAGTAGATTCTCTTCAGTCCAGTACACTGTACTTGCTGGGAACAGACGCGAGTGCTATTTGCACTGTGTATGGCAATGGGAGCGCAATAGTGACTTTCCTTACCAGAAAACAACTCTTGCTCGTAGGACCAGAAACTGCATGTGGTTCAACTCCATTTAGGACTGGGAAACAAACGCTAGCTCGCCTTACAAGAAACACACTCTGCTTTTGAGAAAAGAGCACTCTTCTACTCTACTGTGTTTCCTTTAGGGCCAGAACAGTCAGGTTGCTCAGAACAAAAGAACTGTGCTTCCTACACACAGGGTCCATATCTAGTTCAACTCTGCTTAGGAAACTGACAAGAACAGTAGCTCCTCTTCAGTCCAATACACTGTATATGCTGAGAACAGACACCAGTGCTATTTGCCCTATGTATGTCAATGGGAGCGCAATAGTGACTCTTCTTCCTCGTAAACAACTCTTGCTAGAGGGCCGGAAACTGCATGTGATTCAACTCCATTTAAGACTGGGAAACAAACACTAGCTTGCCTTACAAGAAACACACTCTGCTTTTTGAGAAACGAGCACTCTTCTACTCTACTGTGTTTCCTATGGGGTCCGAACAGTGAGCTTTTCAGAACAAAAGAACTGTGCTTCCTACACACACGGCCAAATGTAGTTCAATTCTGCTTAGGAACCTGACAAGAACAGTAGATCTTCTTCAGTCCAATACAATGTACATGCTGGGAACAGACGCCAGTGCTATTTGCCCTGTGTATGACAATGGGAGCGCAATAATGCCTCTTCTTACCAGAAAACAACTCTTGCTCTTAGGACCAGAAACTGCATGTGATTCAACTCCATTTAGGACTGGGAAACAAACGCGAGCTCGCTGTACAAGAAACACACTCTGCTTTTGAGAAAAGAGCACTCTTCTACTCTTCTGTGTTTTCTACGGGGTCCGAACAGTGAGATTGCTCAGAACAAAAGAACTGTGCTTCCTACACACACGGGCCATATCTAGTTTATCTCTGCTTAGGAAACTGACAAGAACAGTAGATCCGCTTCAGTCCAATACACTGTACATGCTGGGAACAGACGCGTGTGCTATTTGCACTGTGTATGACAATGGGAGCGCAATAGTGACTCTTCTTACCAGAAAACAACTCTTGCTCATAGGACCAGAACTGCATGGGATTCAACTCCATTTAGGACTGGGGAACAAACCCGAGCTCGCCTTACAAGAAACATACTCTGCTTTTGAGAAAAGAGCACTCATCTTCTCTACTCTGTTTCCTATAGGGCCAGAACAGTAAGCTTGCTCAGAACAAAAGAACTGTGCTTCCTACACACACGGGCCATATCTAGTTCAACTCTGCTTAGGAAACTGACAAGAACAGTAGCTCCTCTTCAGTTCAATACACTGTACTTGCTGGGAACAGACAAAAGTGCTATTTGTACTGTGTATGGCAATGGGAGCGCAGTAGTGACTCTTCTTATCAGAAAACAACTCTTGCTCGTACGACCAAAAACTACATGTTTACTCAACTCCATTTAAGACTGGGAAACAAACGCAGGCCCACCTTACAAGAAAAACACTCTGCTTTTGACAAAAGAGCACTCTTCTACTCTACTGTGTTTCCTATGGGGTCCAAACAGTGAGCTTGCTCAGAAAAAAAGAACTGTGCTTCCTACACACACTGCCATATCTAGTTCAATTCTGCTTAGGAACCTGACAAAAACAGTAGATCCTCTTCAGTCCAATACATTGTACATGCTGGGAACAGATGCCAGTGCTATTTGCCCTGTGTATGAAAATGGAAACACAAAAGTGACTCTTCTTACCAGAAAACAACTCTTGCTCGTAGGAACAGAAACTGCATGTGATTGAACTCCATTTAGGACTGGGAAACAAACGCGAGCTCGCCGTACAAGAAACACACTCTGCTTTTGAGAAAAGACCACTCTTCTACTCTTCTGTTTTTCCTATGGGGTCCGAACAGTGAGCTTGCTCAGAACAAAAGAACTGAGCTTCCTACACACACGGGCCATATCTAGTTTAACTCTGCTTAGGAAACTGATAAGAACAGTACATTCTCTTCAGTCCAGTACACTGTACTTGCTGGGAACAGATGCGAGTGCTATTTGCACTGTGTATGGCAATGGGAGCTCAATAGTGACTTTCCTTCCCAGAAAATAACTCTTGCTCATAGGACCAGAAACTGCATGTGGTTCAACTCCATTTAGGACTGGGAAACAAACGCTAGCTCGCCTTACAATAAACACACTCTGCTTTTGATAAAAGAACAGTCTTCTACTCTACTGTGTTTCCTTTAGGGCCAGAACAGTCAGGTTGCTCAAAACAAAAGAACTGTGCTTCCTACACACAGATGCCATATCTAGTTCAACTCTGTTTAGGAAACTGACAAGAACAGTAGCTCCTCTTCAGTCCAATACACTGTATATACTGGGAACAGACGCCAGTGCTCTTTGCCCTGTGCATGTCAATGGGAGCACAATAGTGACTCTTCTTCCCCAAAAACAACTCTTGCTCCAATGACCAAAAACTAATTGTTAATCAACTCCATTTTAGACTGGGAAACAAACGCAAGTTCACCTTACAAGAAACACACTCTGCTTTTGACAAAAGAGCACTCTTCTACTCTACTGTGTTTCCTATGGGGTGCAAACAGTGAGCTTGCTCAGAAAAAAAGAACTGTGCTTCCTACACACACTGCCATATCTAGTTCAATTCTGCTTAGGAACCTAACAAAAACAGTAGATCCTCTTCAGTCCAATACACTGTACATGCTGGGAACAGACGCCAGTGCTATTTGCCCTGTGTATGACAGTGGGAGTGCAATAGCGACTCTTCTTACCAGAAAACAACTCTTGCTCCTAGGATCAGAAACTGCATGTGATTCAACTCCATTTAGGACTGGGAAACAAACGCGAGCTCGCCATACAAGAAACACACTCTGCTTTTGAGAAAAGACCACTCTTCTACACTTCTATGTTTCCTATGGGGTCCGAACAGTGAGCTTGCTCAGAACAAAAGAACTGTGCTTCCTACACACACGGGCCATATCTAGTTTAACTCTGCTTAGGAAACTGACAAGAACAGTAGATTCTCTTCAGTCCAGTACACTGTACTTGCTGGGAACAGACGCGAGTGCTATTTGCACTGTGTATGGCAATGGGAGCGCAATAGTGACTTTCCTTCCCAGAAAACAACTCTTGCTCATAGGACCAGAAACTGCATGTGGTTCAACTCCATTTAGGACTGGGAAACAAACGCTAGCTCGCCTTACAAGAAACACATTCTGCTTTTGAGAAAAGAGCAGTCTTCTACTCTACTGTGTTTCCTTTAGGGCCAGAACAGTCAGGTTGCTCAGAACAAAAGAACTGTGCTTCCTACACACAGGGGCCATATCTAGTTCAACTCTGCTTAGGAAACTGACAAGAACAGTAGCTCCTCTTCAGTCCAATACACTGTATATGCTGGGAACAGACGCCAGTGCTATTTGCCCTGTGCATGTCATCGGGAGCGCAATAGTGACTCTTCTTCCTCGAAAACAACTCTTGCTGGAGGGCCGGAAACTGCATGTGATTCAACTCCATTTAAGACTGGGAAACAAACGCTAGCTTGCCTTACAAGAAACACACTCTGCTTTTTGAGAAACGAGCACTCTTCTACTCTACTGTGTTTCCTATGGGGTCCGAACAGTGAGCTTGCTCAGAACAAAAGAACTGTGCTTCCTACACACACGGCCAAATTTAGTTCAATTCTGCTTAGGTACCTGACAAGAACAGTAGATCTTCTTCAGTCCAATACACTGTACATGCTGGGAACAGACGCCAGTGCTATTTGCCCTGTGTATGACAATGGGAGCCCAATAATGACTCTTCTTACCAGAAAACAACTCTTGCTCGTAGGACCAGAAACTGCATGTGATTCAACTCCATTTAGGACTGGGAAACAAACACGAGCTCGCTGTACAAGAAACACACTCTGCTTTTGAGAAAAGAGCACTCTTCTACTCTTCTGTGTTTTCTACGTGGTCCGAACAGTGTGCTTGCTCAGAACAAAAGAACTGTGCTTCCTACACACACGGGCCATATCTAGTTCAACTCTCCTTAGGAAACTGACAAGAACAGTAACTTCTATTCAGTCCAATACACTGTAGTTGCTGGGAACAGACGCGAGTGCTCTTTGCACTGTCTATGGCAATGAGAGCACAATAGTGATTCTTTTTACCAGAAAACAACTCTTGCTCGTAGGACCAGAAACTGCATGTGATTCAACTCCATTTAGGACTGGGAAACAAACGCTAGCTCGCCTTACAAGAAACACGCTCTGCTTTTGAGAAAAGGGCACTCTTCTACTCTACTGTGTTTCCTATGGGGTCCGAAAAGTGAGCTTGCTCAGAATAAAAGAACTGTGCTTCCTACACACACGGGCCATATCTAGTTCAACTCTGCTTAGGAAACTGACAAGAACAGTAGATCCGCTTCAGTCCAATACACTGTACATGCTGGGAACAGACGCGAGTGCTATTTGCACTGTGTATGACAATGGGAGCGCAATAGTGACTCTTCTTACCAGAAAACAACTCTTGCTCATAGGACCAGAAACTGCAAGTGATTCAACTCCATTTAGGACTGGGGAACAAACGCAAGCTCGCCTTACAAGAAACACACTCTGCTTTTGAGAAAAGAGCACTCATCTTCTCTACTCTGTTTCCTATAGGGCCAGAACAGTACGCTTGCTCAGAACAAAAGAACTGTGCTTCCTACACACACGGGCCATATCTAGTTCAACTCTGCTTAGGAAACTGACAAGAACAGTAGCTCCTCTTCAGTTCAATACACTGTACTTGCTGGGAACAGACGCAAGGGCTATTTGTACTGTGTATGGCAATGGGAGCGCAGTAGTGACTCTTCTTACCAGAAAACAACTCTTGCTCATACGACCAAAAACTACATGTTTACTCAACTCCATTTAAGACTGGGAAACAAACGCAAGCCCACCTTACAAGAAAAACACTCTGCTTTTGACAAAAGAGCACTCTTCTACTCTACTGTGTTTCCTATGGGGTCCAAACAGTGAGTTTGCTCAGAAAAAAAGAACTGTGCTTCCTACACACACTGCCATATCTTGTTCAATTCTCCTTAGGAACCTGACAAAAACAGTAGATCCTCTTCAGTCCAATACACTGTACATGCTGGGAACAGACGCCAGTGCTATTTGCCCAGTGTATGACAATGGAAACACAATAGTGACTCTTCTTACCAGAAAACAACTCTTGCTCGTAGGGCCAGAAACTGCATGTGATTCAACTCCATTTAGGACTGGGAAACATACGCGAGCTCGCCGTACAAGAAACACACTCTGCTTTTGAGAAAAGACCACTCTTCTACTCTTCTGTGTTTCCTAGGGTTTCCGAAACAGTGAGCTTGCTCAGAACAAAAGAAGTGAGCTTCCTACATACACGGGCCATATCTAGTTTAACTCTGCTTAGGAAACTGATAAGAACAGTAGATTTTCTTCAGTCCAGTACACTGTACTTGCTGGGAAGAGACGCGAGTGCTATTTGCACTGTGTATGGCAATGGGAGCGCAATAGTGACTTTCATTACCAGAAAACAACTCTTGCTCATAGGACCAGAAACTGCTTGTGGTTCAACTCCATTTAGGACTGGGAAACAAACGCTAGCTCGCCTTACAAGAAACACACTCTGCTTTTGAGAAACGAGCACTCTTCTAGTCTACTGTGTTTCCTATGGGGTCCGAACAGTGAGCTTGCTCAAAACAAAAGAACTGTGCTTCCTACACACACGGGCCATATGTAGTTCAACTCTGCATAGGAAACTGACAAGAACAGTAACTCCTCTTCAGTCCAATACACTGTACATGCCTGGAACAGACGCGAGTGCTATTTGCACTGAGTATGACAATGGGAACGCAATAGTGACTCTTCTTACCAGAAAACAACTCTTGCTCATAGGAACTGAACCTGCATGGGGTTCAACTCCATTTAGGACTGGGAAACAAACGCTAGCTAGCATTACAAGAAACACACTCTGCTTTTGAGAAAAGAGCACTCTTCTACTCTACTGTGTTTCCTACGTGGTCCGAACAGTGAGCTTGCTCAGAATAAAGGAACTGTGCTTCCTACACACACGGGCCATATCTAGTTCAACTCGGCTTAGGAAACTGACAAGAACAGTAGCTCCTCTTCAGACCAATACACTGTACTCGCTGGGAACAGACAAAAGTGCTATTTGTACTGTGTTTGGCAATGGGAGCACAGTAGTGACTCTTCTTATCAGAAAACAACTCTTGCTCGTACGACCAAAAACTACAGGTTACTCAACTCCATTTAAGACTGGGAAACAAACGCAAGCTCACCTTACAAGAAACACACTCTGCTTTTGCCAAAAGAGCACTCTTCTACTCTACTGTGTTTCCTATGGGGTCCAAACAGTGAGCTTGCTCAGAAAAAAAGAACTGTGCTTCCTACACACACTGCCATATCTAGTTCAATTCTGCTTAGGAAGCTGACAAAAACAGTAGATCCTCTTCAGTCCAATACACTGTACATGCTGGGAACAGACGCCAGTGCTATTTGCCCTGTGTATGGCAATGGGAGCGCAATAGTGACTTTCCTTACCAGAAAACAATCCTTGCACATAGGACCAGAAACTGCATGTGGTTCAACTCCATTTAGGAATGGGATACAAACGCTAGCTCGCCTTACAAGAAACACACTCTGCATTTGAGAAACGAGCACTCTTCTACTCTACTGTGTTTCCTATATGGCCAGAACAGTGAGCTTGCTCCGAACAAAAGAACTGTGCTTCCCACACACGGGCCATATCTAGTTCAACTCTGCTAAGGAGACTGACAAGAACAGTAGCTCCTCTTCAGTCCGATACACTGTGCTTACTGGGAACAGACGCGAGTGCTATTTGCACTGTGTATGGCAATGGGAGCACAATAGTGAATATTCTTACCACAAAACAACTCTTGCTCGTAGGCCCAGAAACTGCATGTGATTCAACTCCATTTAGGACTAGGAAACAAATGCTAGCTCGCCTTACATGAAACACACTCTGCTTTTGAGAAAAGAGCACTCTTCTACTCTACTGTGTTTCCTATGGGGTCCGAACAGTGAGCTTGCTCAGAACAAAAGAACTGTGCTTCCCACACACGGGTAATATCTAGTTCAACTCTGCCTAGGAAACTGACAAGAACAGTAGATCCTCTTCATTCCGATACACTGTACTTGCTGGGAACAGACGCGAGTGCTATTTGCACTGTGTATGGCATTTGGAGCACAATAGTGACTCTTCTTACCAGAAAAGAACAAATGCTCATAGGACCAAAAACTGCCTGTGACTAAACTCCATTTAGGACTGGGAAACAAACGCGAGCTCGCCTTACAAGAAACACACTCTGCTTTTGAGAAAAGAGCACTCATCTACTCTACTGTGTTTCCTATGGGGTCCGAACAGTGAGCTTGCTCAGAACAAAAGAACTGTGCTTCCTACACACACGGCCATATCTAGTTCAATTCTGCCTAGGAAACTGACAAGAACAGTAGGTCCTCTTAAGTCCGATACACTGTACTTGCTGGGAACAGACACGAGTGCTATTTGCACTGTGTATGGCAATGGGAGCACAAAAGTGACTTTCCTTACCAGAAAACAACTCTTGATCGTAGGACCAGAAACTGCATGTGATTCAACTCCATTTAAGACTGGGAAACAAACGCTAGCTTGCCTTACAAGAAACACACTCTACTTTTGAGAAAAGAGCACTCTTCTACACTACTGTGTTTCCTATGGGGTCCGAACAGTGAGCTTGCTCTGAACAAAAGAACTGTGCTTCTACACACACTGATCATATCTAGTTCAACTTTGCTTAGGAAACTGACAAGAACAGTAGCTCCTCTTCAGTCCAATACACTGTACTTGCTGGGAACAGACACGAGTGCTATTTGCACTGTGTATGGCAATTGGAGCACAATTGTGACTCTTCTTACCAGAAAACAACTCTTGCTCGTAGGAGAAAAACTGCCTGTGACTCAACTCCATTTAGGACTGGGAAACAAACGCGAGCTCGCCTTACAAGAAACACACTCTGCTTTAGAGAAAAGAGCACTCTTCTACTCTACTGTGTTTCGTATGTGGATCGAACAGTGAGGTTGCTCAGAACAAAAGAACTGTGCTTCCTACACACACGGCCATATCTAGTTCAATTCTGCTTAGGAACCTGACAAGAACAGCAGATCCTCTTCAGTCCAATACACTGTATTTGCTGTGAACAGAGGCCAGTGCTATTTGTCCTGTGTATGGCAATGCCAGCACAATAGTGACTCTTCTTACGAGAAAACAACTCTTGCTCTTAGTACCAGAAACTGCATGGGATTCAACTCCATTTAGGACTGCGAAACAAATGCTAGCTCGCCTTACAAGAAACACATTCTGCTTTAGAGAAAAGAGCACTCTTCTACTCTACTGTGTATCCTATGGGGTCCAAACAGTGCGCTTGCTCAGAACAAAAGAACTGTGCTTCCTACACACACGGATCATATCTAGTTCAACTCTGCTTAGGAAACTGACAAGAACAGTAGCACCCATTCAGTCCAATACACTGTACTTGCTGGGAACAGACGCGAGTGCTATTTGCACTGTGTATGGCAATGGGGGCGCAATATGACTTTTCTTACCAGAAAACAACTCTTGTTCATAGGACCAAAAACTGCATGTGATTCAACTCCATTTAGGACTAGGAAACAAACGCTAGCTAGCCTTACAAGAAACACACTCTGCTTTTGAGAAAAGAGTACTATTCTTCACTACTGTGTTTCCTATAGTGCCAGAACAGTGATCTTGCTCAGAACATAAGAACTGTGCTTCCTACACACACGGCCCATATCTAGTTCAACTCTGCTTAGGAAACTGACAAGAACAGTAGCTCCTCTTCAGTCCGATACACTGTACTTGCTGGGAACAGATGCTCGTGCTATTTGCACTGTGTATGGCAATGGCAGTGCAATGTGACTTTTCTTACCAGAAAACAACTCTTGCTCATAGGACCAGAAACTGCATGGGATTCAACTCCATTTAGGACTGGGAAACAAACGCTAGCTCTCCTTACAAGAAACACACTCTGCTTTTGAGAAAAGAGCACTCTTCTACTCTACTGTGTTTCCTATTGGGTCTGAACAGTGAGCTTCCTCAGAACAAAAGAACTGTGCTTCCTACACACACGGCCATATCTAGTTCAATTCTGCTTAAGAACCTGACAAGAACAGTAGATACTCTTAAGTCCAATACACTGTAATTGCTGGGAACAGACGCCAGTGCTATTTGTCCTGTGTATGTCAATGGCAGCGCAATAGTGACTCTTCTTACCATAAAACAACTCTTGCTCATAGGACCAGAAACTGCATGTGATTCAACTCCATTTAGGACTGGGAAACAAACGCTAGCTCTCCTTACAAGAAACACACTCTGCTTTTGAGAAAAGAGCACTCATCTACTCTACTGTGTTTCCTATGGGGTCCGAACAGTGAGCTTGCTCAGAACAAAAGAACTGTGCTTCCTACACACACGGCCATATCTAGTTCAATTCTGCTTAGGAACCTGACAAGAACAGTAGATCCTCTTCAGTCCAATACACTGTACTTGCTGGGAACAGACGCCAGTGCTATTTGCACTGTGTATGGCAATGGCAGTGCAATAGTGACTATTTTTACCATAAAACAATTCTTGCTCGTAGGACCAGAAACTGCATGTGATTCAACTCCATTTAGGACTGGGAAACCAACACTAGCTCGCCTTACAAGAAACATACTCTGCTTTAGAGAAAAGAGTACTCTTCTACTCTCCTGTGTTTCCTATAGGGCCAGAACAGTGAGTTTGCTCAGAACAAAAGAACTGTGCTTCCCACACGGGACATATCTAGTTCAACTCTGCTTAGGAAACTGACAAGAACAGTAGCTCCTCTTCATTGTGATACACTGTACATGCTGGGAACAGACGCGAGTGCTATTTTCACTGTGTATGGCAATGAGAGCGCAATAGTGACTTTCCTTACTAGAAAACAACTCTTGCTCATAGGACCAGAAACTGCATGTGATTCAACTCCATTTAGGACTTGGAAACAAATGCTAGCTCGCCTTACATGAAACACACTCTGCTTTTGAGAAAAGAGCACTCTTCTATTCTACTGTGTTTCCTATGGGGTCCGAACAATGAGCTTGCTCAGAACAAAAGAAGTGTGCTTCCTACACACAAGGCCATATCTAGTTCAAGTCTGCTTAGGAACCTGACAAGAACAGTAGATCCTCTTCAGTCCAATACACTGTACTTGCTGGGAACAGACGCCAGTGCTATTTGTCCTGTGTATGGCAATGGCAGCGCAATAGTGACTCTTCTTACCAGAAAACAACTCTTGCTCGTAGTACCAGAAACTGCATGGGATTCAACTCCATTTAGGACTGGGAAACAAAAGCGAGCTGGCCTTACCAGAAACACTCTGCTTTAGAGAAAAGAGCACTCTTATACTCTACTGTGTTTCCTATAGAGCCAGAACAGTGAGCTTGCTCAGAACATAAGAACTGTGCTTACTACAAACACGGGCCATATCTAGTTCAACTCTGCTTAGGTAACTGACAAGAACAGTATCTCCTCTTCAGTCCAATACACTGTACTTGCTGGGAACAGACACGAGTGCTATTTGCACTGTGTATGGCATTTGGAGCGCAATAGTGACTCTTCTTACCAGAAAAGAACAAATGCTCCTAGGACCAAAAACTGCCTGTGACTCAACTCCATTTAGGACTGGGAAACAAACGCGAGCTCGCCTTACAAGAAACACACTCTGCTTTTGAGAAAAGAGCACTCTTCTACTCTACTGTGTTTCCTTGGTGTCCAAACAGTGAGCTTGCTCAGAACAAAAGAACTGTGCTTCCTACACACACGGCCATATCTAGTTCAATTCTGCCTAGGAAACTGACAAGAACAGTAGCTCTTCTTCAGTCCGATACACTGTACTTGCTGGGAACAGACGCGAGTGCTATTTGCACTGTGTATGGCAATGGGAGCACAAAAGTGACTTTCCTTACCAGAAAACAACTCTTGATCGTAGGACAGAAACTGCATGTGATTCAACTCCATTTAAGACTGGGAAACAAACGCTAGCTTGCCTTACAAGAAACACACTCTACTTTTGAGAAAAGAGCACTCTTCTACACTACTGTGTTTCCTATGGGGTCCGAACAGTGAGCTTGCTCTGAACAAAAGAACTGTGCTTCCTACACACACTGATCATATCTAGTTCAACTCTGCTTAGGAAACTGACAAGAACAGTAGCTCCTCTTCAGTCCAATACACTGTACTTGCTGGGAACAGACACGAGTGCTATTTGCACTGTGTATGGCAATTGGAGCACAATTGTGACTCTTCTTACCAGAAAACAACTCTTGCTCGTAGGACCAAAAACTGCCTGTGACCCAACTCCATTTAGGACTGGGAAACAAACGCGAGCTCGCCTTACAAGAAACACACTCTGCTTTAGAGAAAAGAGCACTCTTTTACTCTACTGTGTTTCGTATGGGGTCCAAACAGTGAGGTTGCTCAGAACAAAAGAACTGTGCTTCCTACACACACGGCCATATCTAGTTCAATTCTGCTTAGGAACCTGACAAGAACAGCAGATCCTCTTCAGTCCAATACACTGTATTTGCTGTGAACAGAGGCCAGTGCTATTTGTCCTGTGTATGGCAATGCCAGCACAATAGTGACTCTTCTTACGAGAAAACAACTCTTGCTCGTAGTACCAGAAACTGCATGGGATTCAACTCCATTTAGGACTGCGAAACAAACACTACCTCGCCTTACAAGAAACACACTCTGCTTTAGAGAAAAGAGCACTCTTCTACTCTACTGTGTATCCTATGGGGTCCAAACAGTGCGCTTGCTATGAACAAAAGAACTGTGCTTCCTACACACACGGATCATATCTAGTTCAACTCTGCTTAGGAAACTAACAAGAACAGTAGCACCCATTCAGTCCAATTCACTGTACTTGCTGGGAACAGACGCGAGTGCTATTTGCACTGTGTATGGCAATGGGAGCGCAATGTGACTTTTCTTACCAGAAAACAACTCTTGTTCATAGGACCAAAAACTGCATGTTATTCAACTCCATTTAGGACTAGGAAACAAACGCTAGCTTGCCTTACAAGAAACACACTCTGCTTTTGAGAAAAGAGTACTATTCTTCACTACTGTGTTTCCTATAGTGCCAGAACAGTGATCTTGCTCAGAACATAAGAACTGTGCTTCCTACACACACGGCCCATATCTAGTTCAACTCTGCTTAGGAAACTGACAAGAACAGTAGCTCCTCTTCACTCCGATACACTGTACTTGCTGTGAGCAGACGCTAGTGCTATTTGCACTGTGTATGGCAATGGCAGTGCAATAGTGACTCTTCTTACCATAAAACAACTCTTGCTCATAGGACCAGAAACTGCATGTGATTCAACTCCATTTAGGACTGGGAAATAAACGCCAGCTCTCCTTACAAGAAACACACTCTGCTTTTGAGAAAAGAGCACTCTTCTACTCTACTGTGTTTCCTATTGGGTCTGAACAGTGAGCTTCCTCAGAACAAAAGAAATGTGCTTCCTACACACACGGCCATATCTAGTTCAATTCTGCTTAGGAACCTGACAAGAACAGTAGATACTCTTAAGTCCAATACACTGTAATTGCTGGGAACAGACGCCAGTGCTATTTGTCCTGTGTATGGCAATGGCAGCGCAATAGTGACTCTTCTTAAAATAAAACAACTCTTGCTCATAGGACCAGAAACTGCATGTGATTCAACTCCATTTAGGACTGGGAAACAAACGCTAGCTCTCCTTACAAGAAACACACTCTGCTTTTGAGAAAAGAGCACTCATCTACTCTACTGTGTTTCCTATGGGGTCCGAACAGTGAGCTTGCTCAAAACAAAAGAACTGTGCTTCCTACACACACGGCCATATCTAGTTCAATTCTGCTTAGGAACCTGACAAGAACAGTAGATCCTCTTCAGTCCAATACACTGTACTTGCTGGGAAAAGACGCCAGTGCTATTTGCACTGTGTATGGCAATGGCAGTGCAATAGTGACTATTTTTACCATAAAACAATTCTTGCTCGTAGGACCAGAAACTGCATGTGATTCAACTCCATTTAGGACTGGGAAACAAACACTAGCTCGCCTTACAAGAAACACACTCTGCTTTAGAGAAAAGAGTACTCTTCTACTCTACTGTGTTTCCTATAGGGCCAGAACAGTGAGCTTGCTCAGAACAAAAGAACTGTGCTTCCCACACGGGACATATCTAGTTCAACTCTGCTTAGGAAACTGACAAGAACAGTAGCTCCTCTTCATTGTGATACACTGTACTTGCTGGGAACAGATGCGAGTGCTATTTTCACTGTGTATGGCAATGAGAGCGCAATAGTGACTTTCCTTACTAGAAAACAACTCTTGCTCGTAGGACCAGAAACTGCATGTGATTCAACTTCATTTAGGACTGGGAAACAAATGCTAGCTCGCCTTACATGAAACACACTCTGCTTTTGAGAAAAGAGCACTCTTCTACTCTACTGTGTTTCCTATGGGGTCCGAAAAATGAGCTTGCTCAGAACAAAAGAAGTGTGCTTCCTACACACAAGGCCATATCTAGTTCAAGTCTGCTTAGGAACCTGACAAGAACAGTAGATCCTCTTCAGTCCAATACACTGTACTTGCTGGGAACAGACGCCAGTGCTATTTGTCCTGTGTATGGCAATGGCAGCGCAATAGTGACTCTTCTTACCAGAAAACAACTCTTGCTCGTAGTACCAGAAACTGCATGGGATTCAACTCCATTTAGGACTGGGAAACAAAAGCGAGCTGGCCTTACCAGAAACACTCTGCTTTAGAGAAAAGAGCACTCTTATACTCTACTGTGTTTCCTATAGAGCCAGAACAGTGAGCTTGCTCAGAACATAAGAACTGTGCTTACTACAAACACGGGCCATATCTAGTTCAACTCTGCTTAGGAAACTGACAAGAACAGTATCTCCTCTTCAGTCCAATACACTGTACTTGCTGGGAACAGACACGAGTGCTATTTGCACTGTGTATGGCAATTGGAGCACAATAGTGACTCTTCTTACCAGAAAACAACTCTTGCTTGTAGGAAAAAAAACTGCATGTGATTCAACTCCATTTAGCACTGGGAAACAAACGCTAGCTCGCCTTACAAGAAACACACTCTACTTTTGAGAAAAGAACACTCTTCTACTCTACTGTGTTTCCTAAATGGCCAGAACAGTGAGCTTGCTCAGAACAAAAGAACTGTGCTTCCTACACACACGGCCATATCTAGTTCAATTCTGCTTAGGAACCTGACAAAAACAGTAGATCCTCTTCATTCCAATACACTGTACTTGCTGGGAACAGACGCCAGTGCTATTTGTCCTGTGTACGGAATTGGCAGCGCAATAGTGACTATTCTTACCATAAAACAACTCTTGCTCGTAGGACCAGAAACCGCATGTGATTCAACTCCATTTAGGACTGGGAAATAAACGCTAGATCGCCTTACAAGAAACACACTCTGCTTTTGAGAAAAGAGCACTCTTCTACTCTACTGTTTTTCCTATAGGGCCAGAACAGTGAGCTTGCTCAGAACAAAAGAACTGTGCTTCCTACACACACTGATCATATCTAGTTCAACTCTGCTTAGGAAACTGACAAGAACAGTATCTCCTCTTCAGTCCGATACACTGTGCTTGCTGGGAACAGACGCGAGTTCTCTTTGCACTGTGTATGGTAATGGGAACACAAAAGTGACTTTCCTTACCAGAAAACAACTCTTGATAGTAGGACAGAAACTGCATGTGATTCAACTCCATTTTAGACTGGGAAACAAACGCTTGCTTGCCTTACAAGAAACACGCTATACTTTTGAGAAAAGAGCACTCTTCTACACTACTGTGTTTCCTATGCGGTCCGAACAGTGAGCTTGCTCTGAACAAAAGAACTGTGCTTCCTACACACACTGATCATATCTAGTTCAACTCTGCTTAGGAAACTGACAAGAACAGTAGCTCCTCTTCAGTCCAATACACTGTACTTGCTGGGAACAGACACGAGTGCTATTTGCACTGTGTATGGCAATTGGAGCACAATTGTGACTCTTCTTACCAGAAAACAACTCTGGCTCGTAGGACCAAAAACTGCCTGTGACTCAACTCCATTTAGGACTGGGAAACAAACGCGAGCTCGCCTTACAAGAAACACACTCTGCTTTAGAGAAAAGAGCACTCTTCTACTCTACTGTGTTTCGTATGGGGTCCGAACAGTGAGGTTGCTGAGAACAAAAGAACTGTGCTTCCTACACACACGGCCATATCTAGTTCAATTCTGCTTAGGAACCTGACAAGAACAGCAGATCCTCTTCAGTCCAATACACTGTATTTGCTGTGAACAGAGGCCAGAGCTATTTGTCCTGTGTATGGCAATGCCAGCACAATAGTGACTCTTCTTACGAGAAAACAACTCTTGCTCGTAGTACCAGAAACTGCATCGGATTCAACTCCATTTAGGACTGCGAAACAAACGCTAGCTTGCCTTACAAGAAACACACTCTGCTTTGGAGAAAAGAGCACTCTTCTACTCTACTGTGTATCCTTTGGGGTCCAAACAGTGAGCTTGCTCAGAACAAAAGAACTGTGCTTCCTACACACAGGGGCCATATCTAGTTCAACTCTGCTTAGGAAACTGACAAGAACATTAGCACCTATTCAGTCCAATACACTGTATTTGCTGGGAACAGACGCGAGTACTATTTGCACTGTGTATGGCAATGGGAGCGCAATGTGACTTTCCTTACCAGAAAACAACTCTTGTTCATAGGACCAGAAATTGCATGTGATTCAACTCCATTTAGTACTGGGAAACAAACGCTAGCTCTCCTTACATGAAACACACTCTTCTTTTGAGAAAAGAGCACTCTTCTACTCTATTGTATTTCCTATGGTGTCCGAACAGTGAGCTTTCTCAGAACAAAAGAACTGTGCTTCCTACACACACGGCCATATCTAGTTCAATTCTGCTTAGGAACCTGACAAGAACAATAGATCCTCTTAAGTCCAATACACTGTACTTGCTGGGAACAGACGCCAGTGCTATTTGTCCTGTGTATGGCAATGGCAGCGCAATAGTGACTCTTCTTACCATAAAACAACTCTTGCTCATAGAACCAGAAACTGCATGTGATTCAACTCCATTTAGGACTGGGAAACAAAAGCTAGCTCGCCTTAAAAGAAACACACTCTGCTTTAGAGAAAAGAGCACTCTTCTACTCTACTGAGTTTCCTATAGGGTTAGAAGAGTGAGCTTGCTCCGAACAAAAGAACTGTGCTTCATACACACGGGCCATATATAGTTCAAAACTGCTTAGTAACCTGACAAGAACAGTAGCTCCTATTCATTCCAATACACTGTACTTGCTGGGAACAGACGCGAGTGCTATTTGCACTGTGTATGGCATTTGAAGCACAATAGTGACTCTTCTTACCAGAAAACAACTCTTGTACGTAGGTCCAAAAACTGCCTGTGACTCAACTCCATTTAGGACTGGGAAACAAACGCGAGCTCGCCTTACAAGAAACACACTCTGCATTTGAGAAAAGAGCACTCTTCTACTCTACTGTGTTTCCTATAGGGCCAGAACAGTGAGCTTGCTCAGAACAAAAGAACTGTGCTTCCTACACACACGGCCATATCTAGTTCAATTCTGCTTAGGAAACTGACAAGAACTGTAGTTCCTCTTCAGTCCAATACACTGTACTTGCTGTGAACAGATGCCAGTGCTATTTGTCCTGTGTATGGCAATGGCAGCACA
>NW_026734440.1:300000-415603 GCF_949786415.1 Peromyscus eremicus | reverse complement strand
AAGAACTGTGATTCCTACAAATACGGCCATATCTAGTTCAATTCTGCTTAGGAAACTGACAAGAACAGTAGATCCTCTTCAGTCCAATACACTGTACATGCTGGGAAACAGACGCCAGTGCTATTTGCCCTGTGTATGACAATGGGAGCACAATAGTGACTACTTCTTACCAGAAAACACTCTTGCTTGTAGGACAAGAAACTGCATGTGATCAACTCCATTTAGGACTGGGAAACAAACGCTAGCTCGCCTTACAAGAAACACACTCTGCTTTTGAGAAAAGAGCACTCTTCTACTCGACTGTTTTTCCTATAGGGCCAGAACAGTGAGTTTGCTCAGACAAAAGAACTGTGATTCCTACAAATACGGCCATATCTAGTTCAATTCCTGCTTAGGAAACTGACAAGAACAGTAGATCCTCTTCAGTCCAATACACTGTACATGCTGGGAACAGACGCCAGTGCTATTTGCCCTGTGTATGACAATGGGAGCACAATAGTGACTCTTCTTACCAGAAAACAACTCTTGTTGTAGAACAAGAAACTGCATGTGATTCAACTCCATTTAGGACTGGGAAACAAACGCTCGCTCGCCTTACAAGAAACACACTCTGCTTTTGAGAAAAGAGCACTATTCTACTCTACTGTGTTTCCTATGGGGTCTGAACAGTGAGCTTGCTCAGAACAAAAGAACTGTGCTTCCTACACACAGGGGCAATATCTAGTTCAACTCTGCTTAGGAAACTGACAAGAACAGTAGCTCCGTTTCAGTCCAATACACTGTACTTGCAGGGAACACACACCAGTGCTATTTGTCCTCTGTATGACAATGGGAGCGCAATAGTGACTCTTCTTATCAGAAAGCACCTCTGGCTCATAGGACCAGAAACTGCATGGGATTCAACTCCATTTCTGACTGGAACAAACACTAGCTTGCCTTACAAGAAACACACTCTGCTTTTGAGAAAAGAGCACTCTTCTACTCCACTGTATTTCCAATGTGGTCCGAACAGTGAGCTTGCTCAGAACAAAAGAACTGTGCTTCCTACACACAGGGGCCATATCTAGTTCAACTACTGCTTAGGAAACTGACAAGAACAGTAGCTCCGCTTCAGTCCAATACACTGTACTTGCTGGGAACAGACGCGAGTGCTATTTGCACTGAGTATGGCAATGGGAGCGCAAGAGTGACTTTCCTTACCAGAAAACAACTCTTGCTCATAGGACCAAAAATTGCATGTGATTCAACTCCATTTAGAACTGGGAAACAAACGCTAGCTCGCATTATAAGAAACACACTCTGCTTTTGAGAAAAGAGCACTCTTCTACTCTACTGTGTTTCCTATAGGGCCAGAACAGTGAGTTTGCTCAGAACAAAAGAACTGTGATTCCTACAAATACGGCCATATCTAGTTCAATTCTGCTTAGGAAACTGACAAGAACAGTAGATCCTCTTCAGTCCAATACACTGTACATGCTGGGAACAGACGCCAGTGCTATTTGCCCTGTGTATGACAATGGGAGCACAATAGTGACTCTTCTTACCAGAAAACAACTCTTGCTTGTAGGACAAGAAACTGCATGTGATCAACTCCATTTAGGACTGGGAAACAAACGCTAGCTCGCCTTACAAGAAACACACTCTGCTTTTGAGAAAAGAGCACTCTTCTACTCTACTGTATTTCCTATGTGGTCCGAACAGTGAGCTTGCTCAGAACAAAAGAACTGTGCTTCCTACACACAGGGGCCATATCTAGTTCAACTCTGCTGAGGAAACTGACAAGAACAGTAGCTCCGCTTCAGTCCAATACACTGTACTTGCTGGGAACATACACGAGTGCTATTTGCACTGTGTATGGCAATGGGAGCACAAGAGTGACTTTCCTTACCAGAAAACAACTCTTGCTCATAGGACCAAAACCTGCATGTGATTCAACTCCATTTAGGACTGGGAAACAAACGCTAGCTCGCCTTACAAGAAACACACTCTGCTTTTGAGAAAAGAGCACTCTTCTACTCTACTGTGTTTCCTA
Organism: Peromyscus eremicus; assembly: GCF_949786415.1. Classification (NCBI taxonomy): domain Eukaryota; kingdom Metazoa; phylum Chordata; class Mammalia; order Rodentia; family Cricetidae; genus Peromyscus; species Peromyscus eremicus. Next base: position 413,571 of record NW_026734440.1, on the reverse strand, counting down.
TAGGGCCAGAACAGTGAGCTTGGTCACAACAAAAGAACTGTGCTTCATACAAATACGGCCATATCTAGTTCAATTATGCTTAGGAAACTGAAAAGAACAGTAGATTCTCTTCAGTCCAATACAGTGTACATGCTGGGAACAGACACCAGTGTTATTTGCCCTGTGAATGACAATGGGAGCACAATAGTGACTCTTCTTACCAGAAAACAACTCTTGCTCTTAGGACAAGAAACTGCATGTGATTCAACTCCATTTAGGACTGGGAAACAAATGCTAGCTCGCTTTACAAGAAACACACTCTGCTTTTGAGAAAAGAGCACTCTTCTACTCTACTGTGTTTCCTATGGGGTCTGAACAGTGAGCTTGCTCAGAACAAAAGAACTGTGCTTCCTACACACAGGGGCAATATCTAGTTCAACTCTGCTTAGGAAACTGACAAGAACAGTAGCTCCGTTTCAGTCCAATACACTGTACTTGCAGGGAACACACGCCAGTGCTATTTGTCCTCTGTATGACAATGGGAGCGCAATAGTGACTCTTCTTATCAGAAAGCACCTCTGGCTCATAGGACCAGAAACTGCATGGGATTCAACTCCATTTCTGACTGGGAAACAAACACTAGCTTGCCTTACAAGAAACACACTCTGCTTTTGAGAAAAGAGCACTCTTCTACTCTACTGTATTTCCAATGTGGTCCGAACAGTGAGCTTGCTCAGAACAAAAGAACTGTGCTTCCTACACACAGGGGCCATATCTAGTTCAACTCTGCTTAGGAAACTGACAAGAACAGTAGCTCCGCTTCAGTCCAATACACTGTACTTGCTGGGAACAGAGGCGAGTGCTATTTGCACTGTGTATGGCAATGGGAGCACAAGAGTGACTTTCCTTACCAGAAAACAACTCTTGCTCATAGGACCAAAAATTGCATGTGATTCAACTCCATTTAGAACTGGGAAACAAACGCTAGCTCGCATTATAAGAAACACACTCTGCTTTTGAGAAAAGAGCACTCTTCTACTCTACTGTGTTTCCTATGGGGTCTGAACAGTGAGCTTGCTCAGAACAAAAGAACAGTGCTTCCTACACACAGGGGCCATATCTAGTTCAACTCTGCTTAGAAAACTGACAAGAACAGTAGCTCCGCTTCAGTCCAATACACTGTAATTGCTGGGAACAGACGCGAGTGCTATTTGCACTGTGTATGGCAATGGGAGCGCAAGAGTGACTTTCCTTACCAGAAAACAACTCTTGCTCATAGGACCAAAAACTGCATGTGATTCAACTCCATTTAGGACTGGGAAACAAACGCTAGCTCGCCTTACAAGAAACACACTCTGCTTTTGAGAAAAGAGCACTCTTCTACTCGACTGTTTTTCCTATAGGGCCAGAACAGTGAGTTTGCTCAGAACAAAAGAACTGTGATTCCTACAAATACGGCCATATCTAGTTCAATTCTGCTTAGGAAACTGACAAGAACAGTAGATCCTCTTCAGTCCAATACACTGTACATGCTGGGAACAGACGCCAGTGCTATTTGCCCTGTGTATGACAATGGGAGCACAATAGTGACTCTTCTTACCAGAAAACAACTCTTGCTTGTAGGACAAGAAACTGCATGTGATTCAACTCCATTTAGGACTGGGAAACAAACGCTAGCTCGCCTTACAAGAAACACACTCTGCTTTTGAGAAAAGAGCACTCTTCTACTCTACTGTGTATCCTAGGGGGTCCAAACAGTGAGCTTGCTCAGAACAACAGAACTGTGCTTCCTCCACACACGGGCCATATCTAGTTCAACTCTGCTTAGGAAACTGACATGAACAGTAGCTCCACTTCAGTCCAATACACTGTACATGCAGGGAACAGACGCCAGTGCTATTTGTCCTCTGTATGACAATGGGAGCGCAATAGTGACTCTTCTTATCAGAAAACACCTCTTGCTGGTAGGACCAGAAACTGCATGGGATTCAACTCCATTTAGGACTGGGAAACAAACACTAGCTCGCCTTACAAGAAACACAATCTGCTTTTGAGAAAACAGCACTCTTCTACTCTACTGTATTTCCTACGTGGTCCGAACAGTGAGCTTGCTCAGAACAAAAGAACAGTGCTTCCTACACACAGGGGCCATATCTAGTTCAACTCTGCTTAGAAAACTGACAAGAACAGTAGCTCCGCTTCAGTCCAATACACTGTAATTGCTGGGAACAGACGCGAGTGCTATTTGCACTGTGTATGGAAATGGGAGCGCAAGAGTGACTTTCCTTACCAGAAAACAACTCTTGCTCATAGGACCAAAAACTGCATGTGATTCAACTCCATTTAGGACTGGGAAACAAACGCTAGCTCGCCTTACAAGAAACACACTCTGCTTTTGAGAAAAGAGCACTCTTCTACTCGACTGTTTTTCCTATAGGGCCAGAACAGTGAGTTTGCTCAGAACAAAAGAACTGTGATTCCTACAAATACGGCCATATCTAGTTCAATTCTGCTTAGGAAACTGACAAGAACAGTAGATCCTCTTCAGTCCAATACACTGTACATGCTGGGAACAGACGCCAGTGCTATTTGCCCTGTGTATGACAATGGGAGCACAATAGTGACTCTTCTTACCAGAAAACAACTCTTGTTGTAGAACAAGAAACTGCATGTGATTCAACTCCATTTAGGACTGGGAAACAAACGCTAGCTCGCCTTACAAGAAACAAACTCTGCTTTTGAGAAAAGAGCACTATTCTACTCTACTGTGTATCCTAGGGGGTCCAAACAGTGAGCTTGCTCAGAACAACAGAACTGTGCTTCCTCCACACACGGGCCATATCTAGTTCAACTCTGCTTAGGAAACTGACAAGAACAGTAGCTCCGTTTCAGTCCAATACACTGTACTTGCAGGGAACACACACCAGTGCTATTTGTCCTCTGTATGACAATGGGAGCGCAATAGTGACTCTTCTTATCAGAAAGCACCTCTGGCTCATAGGACCAGAAACTGCATGGGATTCAACTCCATTTCTGACTGGGAAACAAACACTAGCTTGCCTTACAAGAAACACACTCTGCTTTTGAGAAAAGAGCACTCTTCTACTCCACTGTATTTCCAATGTGGTCCGAACAGTGAGCTTGCTCAGAACAAAAGAACTGTGCTTCCTACACACAGGGGCCATATCTAGTTCAACTCTGCTTAGGAAACTGACAAGAACAGTAGCTCCGCTTCAGTCCAATACACTGTACTTGCTGGGAAGAGACGCGAGTGCTATTTGCACTGAGTATGGCAATGGGAGCGCAAGAGTGACTTTCCTTACCAGAAAACAACTCTTGCTCATAGGACCAAAAATTGCATGTGATTCAACTCCATTTAGAACTGGGAAACAAACGCTAGCTCGCATTATAAGAAACACACTCTGCTTTTGAGAAAAGAGCACTCTTCTACTCTACTGTGTTTCCTATAGGGCCAGAACAGTGAGTTTGCTCAGAACAAAAGAACTGTGATTCCTACAAATACGGCCATATCTAGTTCAATTCTGCTTAGGAAACTGACAAGAACAGTAGATCCTCTTCAGTCCAATACACTGTACATGCTGGGAACAGACGCCAGTGCTATTTGCCCTGTGTATGACAATGGGAGCACAATAGTGACTCTTCTTACCAGGAAACAACTCTTGCTTGTAGGACAAGAAACTGCATGTGATCAACTCCATTTAGGACTGGGAAACAAACGCTAGCTCGCCTTACAAGAAACACACTCTGCTTTTGAGAAAAGAGCACTCTTCTACTCTACTGTATTTCCTATGGGGTCCGAACAGTGAGCTTGCTCAGAACAAAAGAACTGTGCTTCCTACACACAGGGGCCATATCTAGTTCAACTCTGCTGAGGAAACTGACAAGAACAGTAGCTCCGCTTCAGTCCAATACACTGTACTTGCTGGGAACATACACGAGTGCTATTTGCACTGTGTATGGCAATGGGAGCACAAGAGTGACTTTCCTTACCAGAAAACAACTCTTGCTCATAGGACCAAAACCTGCATGTGATTCAACTCCATTTAGGACTGGGAAACAAACGCTAGCTCGCCTTACAAGAAACACACTCTGCTTTTGAGAAAAGAGCACTCTTCTACTCTACTGTGTTTCCTATAGGGCCAGAACAGTGAGCTTGGTCAGAACAAAAGAACTGTGCTTCATACAAATACGGCCATATCTAGTTCAATTATGCTTAGGAAACTGAAAAGAACAGTAGATTCTCTTCAGTCCAATACAGTGTACATGCTGGGAACAGACACCAGTGTTATTTGCCCTGTGAATGACAATGGGAGCACAATAGTGACTCTTCTTACCAGAAAACAACTCTTGCTCTTAGGACAAGAAACTGCATGTGATTCAACTCCATTTAGGACTGGGAAACAAATGCTAGCTCGCTTTACAAGAAACACACTCTGCTTTTGAGAAAAGAGCACTCTTCTACTCTACTGTGTTTCCTATGGGGTCTGAACAGTGAGCTTGCTCAGAACAAAAGAACTGTGCTTCCTACACACAGGGGCAATATCTAGTTCAACTCTGCTTAGGAAACTGACAAGAACAGTAGCTCCGTTTCAGTCCAATACACTGTACTTGCAGGGAACACACGCCAGTGCTATTTGTCCTCTGTATGACAATGGGAGCGCAATAGTGACTCTTCTTATCAGAAAGCACCTCTGGCTCATAGGACCAGAAACTGCATGGGATTCAACTCCATTTCTGACTGGGAAACAAACACTAGCTTGCCTTACAAGAAACACACTCTGCTTTTGAGAAAAGAGCACTCTTCTACTCTACTGTATTTCCAATGTGGTCCGAACAGTGAGCTTGCTCAGAACAAAAGAACTGTGCTTCCTACACACAGGGGCCATATCTAGTTCAACTCTGCTTAGGAAACTGACAAGAACAGTAGCTCCGCTTCAGTCCAATACACTGTACTTGCTGGGAACAGAGGCGAGTGCTATTTGCACTGTGTATGGCAATGGGAGCGCAAGAGTGACTTTCCTTACCAGAAAACAACTCTTGCTCATAGGACCAAAAATTGCATGTGATTCAACTCCATTTAGAACTGGGAAACAAACGCTAGCTCGCATTATAAGAAACACACTCTGCTTTTGAGAAAAGAGCACTCTTCTACTCTACTGTGTTTCCTATGGGGTCTGAACAGTGAGCTTGCTCAGAACAAAAGAACAGTGCTTCCTACACACAGGGGCCATATCTAGTTCAACTCTGCTTAGAAAACTGACAAGAACAGTAGCTCCGCTTCAGTCCAATACACTGTAATTGCTGGGAACAGACGCGAGTGCTATTTGCACTGTGTATGGAAATGGGAGCGCAAGAGTGACTTTCCTTACCAGAAAACAACTCTTGCTCATAGGACCAAAAACTGCATGTGATTCAACTCCATTTAGGACTGGGAAACAAACGCTAGCTCGCCTTACAAGAAACACACTCTGCTTTTGAGAAAAGAGCACTCTTCTACTCGACTGTTTTTCCTATAGGGCCAGAACAGTGAGTTTGCTCAGAACAAAAGAACTGTGATTCCTACAAATACGGCCATATCTAGTTCAATTCTGCTTAGGAAACTGACAAGAACAGTAGATCCTCTTCAGTCCAATACACTGTACATGCTGGGAACAGACGCCAGTGCTATTTGCCCTGTGTGTGACAATGGGAGCACAATAGTGACTCTTCTTACCAGAAAACAACTCTTGCTTGTAGGACAAGAAACTGCATGTGATTCAACTCCATTTAGGACTGGGAAAGAAACGCTAGCTCGCCTTACAAGAAACACACTCTGCTTTTGAGAAAAGAGCACTCTTCTACTCTACTGTGTATCCTAGGGGGTCCAAACAGTGAGCTTGCTCAGAACAACAGAACTGTGCTTCCTCCACACACGGGCCATATCTAGTTCAACTCTGCTTAGGAAACTGACATGAACAGTAGCTCCACTTCAGTCCAATACACTGTACATGCAGGGAACAGACGCCAGTGCTATTTGTCCTCTGTATGACAATGGGAGCGCAATAGTGACTCTTCTTATCAGAAAACACCTCTTGCTGGTAGGACCAGAAACTGCATGGGATTCAACTCCATTTCTGACTGGGAAACAAACACTAGCTCGCCTTACAAGAAACACAATCTGCTTTTGAGAAAACAGCACTCTTCTACTCTACTGTATTTCCTACGTGGTCCGAACAGTGAGCTTGCTCAGAACAAAAGAACTGTGCTTCCTACACACAGGGGCCATATCTAGTTCAACTCTGCTTAGAAAACTGACAAGAACAGTAGCTCCGCTTCAGTCCAATACACTGTAATTGCTGGGAACAGACGCGAGTGCTATTTGCACTGTGTATGGAAATGGGAGCGCAAGAGTGACTTTCCTTACCAGAAAACAACTCTTGCTCATAGGACCAAAAACTGCATGTGATTCAACTCCATTTAGGACTGGGAAACAAACGCTAGCTCGCCTTACAAGAAACACACTCTGCTTTTGAGAAAAGAGCACTCTTCTACTCGACTGTTTTTCCTATAGGGCCAGAACAGTGAGTTTGCTCAGAACAAAAGAACTGTGATTCCTACAAATACGGCCATATCTAGTTCAATTCTGCTTAGGAAACTGACAAGAACAGTAGATCCTCTTCAGTCCAATACACTGTACATGCTGGGAACAGACGCCAGTGCTATTTGCCCTGTGTATGACAATGGGAGCACAATAGTGACTCTTCTTACCAGAAAACAACTCTTGTTGTAGAACAAGAAACTGCATGTGATTCAACTCCATTTAGGACTGGGAAACAAACGCTCGCTCGCCTTACAAGAAACACACTCTGCTTTTGAGAAAAGAGCACTATTCTACTCTACTGTGTTTCCTATGGGGTCTGAACAGTGAGCTTGCTCAGAACAAAAGAACTGTGCTTCCTACACACAGGGGCAATATCTAGTTCAACTCTGCTTAGGAAACTGACAAGAACAGTAGCTCCGTTTCAGTCCAATACACTGTACTTGCAGGGAACACACACCAGTGCTATTTGTCCTCTGTATGACAATGGGAGCGCAATAGTGACTCTTCTTATCAGAAAGCACCTCTGGCTCATAGGACCAGAAACTGCATGGGATTCAACTCCATTTCTGACTGGGAAACAAACACTAGCTTGCCTTACAAGAAACACACTCTGCTTTTGAGAAAAGAGCACTCTTCTACTCTACTGTATTTCCAATGTGGTCCGAACAGTGAGCTTGCTCAGAACAAAAGAACTGTGCTTCCTACACACAGGGGCCATATCTAGTTCAACTCTGCTTAGGAAACTGACAAGAACAGTAGCTCCGCTTCAGTCCAATACACTGTACTTGCTGGGAACAGACGCGAGTGCTATTTGCACTGAGTATGGCAATGGGAGCGCAAGAGTGACTTTCCTTACCAGAAAACAACTCTTGCTCATAGGACCAAAAATTGCATGTGATTCAACTCCATTTAGAACTGGGAAACAAACGCTAGCTCGCATTATAAGAAACACACTCTGCTTTTGAGAAAAGAGCACTCTTCTACTCTACTGTGTTTCCTATGGGGTCTGAACAGTGAGCTTGCTCAGAACAAAAGAACAGTGCTTCCTACACACAGGGGCCATATCTAGTTCAACTCTGCTTAGAAAACTGACAAGAACAGTAGCTCCGCTTCAGTCCAATACACTGTAATTGCTGGGAACAGACGCGAGTGCTATTTGCACTGTGTATGGAAATGGGAGCGCAAGAGTGACTTTCCTTACCAGAAAACAACTCTTGCTCATAGGACCAAAAACTGCATGTGATTCAACTCCATTTAGGACTGGGAAACAAACGCTAGCTCGCCTTACAAGAAACACACTCTGCTTTTGAGAAAAGAGCACTCTTCTACTCGACTGTTTTTCCTATAGGGCCAGAACAGTGAGTTTGCTCAGAACAAAAGAACTGTGATTCCTACAAATACGGCCATATCTAGTTCAATTCTGCTTAGGAAACTGACAAGAACAGTAGATCCTCTTCAGTCCAATACACTGTACATGCTGGGAACAGACGCCAGTGCTATTTGCCCTGTGTATGACAATGGGAGCACAATAGTGACTCTTCTTACCAGAAAACAACTCTTGCTTGTAGGACAAGAAACTGCATGTGATTCAACTCCATTTAGGACTGGGAAACAAACGCTAGCTCGCCTTACAAGAAACACACTCTGCTTTTGAGAAAAGAGCACTCTTCTACTCTACTGTGTATCCTAGGGGGTCCAGTCAGTGAGCTTGCTCAGAACAACAGAACTGTGCTTCCTCCACACACGGGCCATATCTAGTTCAACTCTGCTTAGGAAACTGACATGAACAGTAGCTCCACTTCAGTCCAATACACTGTACATGCAGGGAACAGACGCCAGTGCTATTTGTCCTCTGTATGACAATGGGAGCGCAATAGTGACTCTTCTTATCAGAAAACACCTCTTGCTCGTAGGACCAGAAACTGCATGGGATTCAACTCCATTTCTGACTGGGAAACAAACACTAGCTCGCCTTACAAGAAACACACTCTGCTTTTGAGAAAAGAGCACTCTTCTACTCTACTATATTTCCTATGTGGTCCGAACAGTGAGCTTGCTCAGAACAAAAGAACTGTGCTTCCTACACACAGGGGCCATATCTAGTTCAACTCTGCTTAGGAAACTGACAAGAACAGTAGCTCCGCTTCAGTCCAATACACTGTACTTGCTGGGAACATACACGAGTGCTATTTGCACTGTGTATGGCAATGGGAGCGCAAGAGTGACTTTCCTTACCAGAAAACAACTCTTGCTCATAGGACCAAAAACTGAATGTGATTCAACTCCATTTAGGACTGGGAAACAAACGCTAGCTCGCCTTACAAGAAACACACTCTGCTTTTGAGAAAAGAGCACTCTTCTACTCTACTGTGTTTCCCATAAGCCAGAACAGTGAGCTTGCTCAGAACAAAAGAACTGTGCTTCATACAAATACGGCCATATCTAGTTCAATTCTGCTTAGGAAACTGAAAAGAACAGTAGATCCTCTTCAGTCCAATACATTGTACATGCTGGGAACAGACGCCAGTGTTATTTGCCCTGTGAATGACAATGTGAGCACAATAGTGACTCTTCTTACCAGAAAACAACTCTTGCTCTTAGGACAAGAAACTGCATGTGATTCAACTCCATTTAGGACTGGGAAACAAATGCTAGCTCGCTTTACAAGAAGCACACTCTTCTTTTGAGAAAAAGAGCACTCTTCTACTCTACTGTGTTTCCTATGGGGTCTGAACAGTGAGCTTGCTCAGAACAAAAGAACAGTGCTTCCTACACACAGGGGCCATATCTAGTTCAACTCTGCTTAGAAAACTGACAAGAACAGTAGCTCCGCTTCAGTCCAATACACTGTAATTGCTGGGAACAGACGCGAGTGCTATTTGCACTGTGTATGGCAATGGGAGCGCAAGAGTGACTTTCCTTACCAGAAAACAACTCTTGCTCATAGGACCAAAAACTGCATGTGATTCAACTCCATTTAGGACTGGGAAACAAACGCTAGCTCGCCTTACAAGAAACACACTCTGCTTTTGAGAAAAGAGCACTCTTGTACTCGACTGTTTTTCCTATAGGGCCAGAACAGTGAGTTTGCTCAGAACAAAAGAACTGTGATTCCTACAAATACGGCCATATCTAGTTCAATTCTGCTTAGGAAACTGACAAGAACAGTAGATCCTCTTCAGTCCAATACACTGTACATGATGGGAACAGACGCCAGTGCTATTTGCCCTGTGTATGACAATGGGAGCACAATAGTGACTCTTCTTACCAGAAAACAACTCTTGCTTGTAGAACAAGAAACTGCATGTGATTCAACTCCATTTAGGACTGGGAAACAAACGCTCGCTCGCCTTACAAGAAACACACTCTGCTTTTGAGAAAAAAGCACTCTTCTACTCTACTGTGTTTCCTATGGGGTCCAAACGGTGAGGTTGCTCAGAACAACAGAACTGTGCTTCCTCCACACACGGGCCATATCTAGTTCAACTCTGCTTAGGAAACTGACATGAACAGTAGCTCCACTTCAGTCCAATACAATGTACATGCAGGGAACAGACGATAGTGCGATTTGTCCTCTGTATGAAAATGGGAGCGCAATAGTGACTCTTCTTATCAGAAAACACCTCTTGCTCGTAGGACCAGAAACTGCATGGGATTCAACTCCATTTCTGACTGGGAAACAAACACTAGCTCGCCTTACAAGAAACACACTCTGCTTTTGAGAAAAGAGCACTCTTCTACTCTACTGTATTTCCTATGTGGTCCGAACAGTGAGCTTGCTCAGAACAAAAGAACTGTGCTTCCTACACACAGGGGCCATATCTAGTTCAACTCTGCTTAGGAAACTGACAAGAACAGTAGCTCCGCTTCAGTCCAATACACTGTACTTGCTGGGAACATACACGAGTGCTATTTGCACTGTGTATGGCAATGGGAGCGCAAGAGTGACTTTCCTTACCAGAAAACAACTCTTGCTCATAGGACCAAAAACTGAATGTGATTCAACTCCATTTAGGACTGGGAAACAAATGCTAGCTCGCCTTACAAGAAACACACTCTGCTTTTGAGAAAAGAGCACTCTTCTACTCTACTGTGTTTCCCATAAGCCAGAACAGTGAGCTTGCTCAGAACAAAAGAACTGTGCTTCATACAAATACGGCCATATCTAGTTCAATTCTGCTTAGGAAACTGAAAAGAACAATAGATCCTCTTCAGTCCAATACATTGTACATGCTGGGAACAGACGCCAGTGTTATTTGCCCTGTGAATGACAATGTGAGGACAATAGTGACTCTTCTTACCAGAAAACAACTCTTGCTCTTAGGACAAGAAACTGCATGTGATTCAACTCCATTTAGGACTGGGAAACAAATGCTAGCTCGCTTTACAAGAAACACACTCTTCTTTTGAGAAAAAGAGCACTCTTCTACTCTACTGTGTTTCCTATGGGGTCTGAACAGTGAGCTTGCTCAGAACAAAAGAACTGTGCTTCCTACACACAGGGGCCATATCTAGTTCAACTCTGCTTAGAAAACTGACAAGAACAGTAGCTCCGCTTCAGTCCAATACACTGTAATTGCTGGGAACAGACGCGAGTGCTATTTGCACTGTGTATGGCAATGGGAGCGCAAGAGTGACTTTCCTTACCAGAAAACAACTCTTGCTCATAGGACCAAAACCTGCATGTGATTCAACTCCATTTAGGACTGGGAAACAAACGCTAGCTCGCCTTACAAGAAACACACTCTGCTTTTGAGAAAAGAGCACTCTTGTACTCTACTGTTTTTCCTATAGGGCCAGAACAGTGAGTTTGCTCAGAACAAAAGAACTGTGATTCCTACAAATACGGCCATATCTAGTTCAATTCTGCTTAGGAAACTGACAAGAACAGTAGATCCTCTTCAGTCCAATACACTGTACATGCTGGGAACAGACGCCAGTGCTATTTGCCCTGTGTATGACAATGGGAGCACAATAGTGACTCTTCTTACCAGAAAACAACTCTTGCTTGTAGGACAAGAAACTGCATGTGATTCAACTCCATTTAGGACTGGGAAACAAACGCTAGCTCGCCTTATAAGAAACACACTCTGCTTTTGAGAAAAGAGCACTCTTCTACTCTACTGTGTATCCTAGGGGGTCCAGTCAGTGAGCTTGCTCAGAACAACAGAACTGTGCTTCCTCCACACACGGGCCATATCTAGTTCAACTCTGCTTAGGAAACTGACATGAACAGTAGCTCCACTTCAGTCCAATACACTGTACATGCAGGGAACAGACGCCAGTGCTATTTGTCCTCTGTATGACAATGGGAGCGCAATAGTGACTCTTCTTATCAGAAAACACCTCTTGCTCGTAGGACCAGAAACTGCATGGGATTCAACTCCATTTCTGACTGGGAAACAAACACTAGCTCGCCTTACAAGAAACACACTCTGCTTTTGAGAAAAGAGCACTCTTCTACTCTACTGTATTTCCTATGTGGTCCGAACAGTGAGCTTGCTCAGAACAAAAGAACTGTGCTTCCTACACACAGGGGCCATATCTAGTTCAACTCTGCTGAGGAAACTGACAAGAACAGTAGCTCCGCTTCAGTCCAATACACTGTACTTGCTGGGAACAGACGCGAGTGCTATTTGCACTGTGTATGGCAATGGGAGCACAAGAGTGACTTTCCTTACCAGAAAACAACTCTTGCTCATAGGACCAAAACCTGCATGTGATTCAACTCCATTTAGGACTGGGAAACAAACGCTAGCTCGCCTTACAAGAAACACACTCTGCTTTTGAGAAAAGAGCACTCTTCTACACTACTGTGTTTCCTATAGGGCCAGAACAGTGAGCTTGGTCAGAACAAAAGAACTGTGCTTCATACAAATACGGCCATATCTAGTTCAATTATGCTTAGGAAACTGAAAAGAACAGTAGATTCTCTTCAGTCCAATACAGTGTACATGCTGGGAACAGACGCCAGTGTTATTTGCCCTGTGAATGACAATGTGAGCACAATAGTGACTCTTCTTACCAGAAAACAACTCTTGCTCTTAGGACAAGAAACTGCATGTGATTCAACTCCATTTAGGACTGGGAAACAAATGCTAGTTCACTTTACAAGAAACACACTCTTCTTTTGAGAAAAGAGCACTCTTCTACTCTACTGTGTTTCCTATGGGGTCTGAACAGTGAGCTTGCTCAGAACAAAAGAACAGTGCTTCCTACACACAGGGGCCATATCTAGTTCAACTCTGCTTAGAAAACTGACAAGAACAGTAGCTCCGCTTCAGTCCAATACACTGTAATTGCTGGGAACAGACGCGAGTGCTATTTGCACTGTGTATGGCAATGGGAGCGCAAGAGTGACTTTCCTTACCAGAAAACAACTCTTGCTCAAAGGACCAAAAACTGCATGTGATTCAACTCCATTTAGGACTGGGAAACAAACGCTAGCTCGCCTTACAAGAAACACACTCTGCTTTTGAGAAAAGAGCACTCTTCTACTCTACTGTTTTTCCTATAGGGCCAGAAGAGTGAGTTTGCTCAGAACAAAAGAACTGTGATTCCTACAAATACGGCCATATCTAGTTCAATTCTGCTTAGGAAACTGACAAGAACAGTAGATCCTCTTCAGTCCAATACACTGTACATGCTGGGAACAGACGCCAGTGCTATTTGCCCTGTGTATGACAATGGGAGCACAATAGTGACTCTTCTTACCAGAAAACAACTCTTGCTTGTAGGACAAGAAACTGCATGTGATCAACTCCATTTAGGACTGGGAAACAAACGCTAGCTCGCCTTACAAGAAACACACTCTGCTTTTGAGAAAAGAGCACTCTTCTACTCTACTGTGTATCCTAGGGGGTCCAATCAGTGAGCTTGCTCAGAACAACAGAACTGTGCTTCCTCCACACACGGGCCATATCTAGTTCAACTCTGCTTAGGAAACTAACAAGAACAGTAGCTCCGTTTCAGTCCAATACACTGTACTTGCAGGGAACACACGCCAGTGCTATTTGTCCTCTGTATGACAATGGGAGCGCAATAGTGACTCTTCTTATCAGAAAGCACCTCTGGCTCATAGGACCAGAAACTGCATGGGATTCAACTCCATTTCTGACTGGGAAACAAACACTAGCTCGCCTTACAAGAAACACAATCTGCTTTTGAGAAAACAGCACTCTTCTACTCTACTGTATTTCCTACGTGGTCCGAACAGTGAGCTTGCTCAGAACAAAAGAACAGTGCTTCCTACACACAGGGGCCATATCTAGTTCAACTCTGCTTAGAAAACTGACAAGAACAGTAGCTCCGCTTCAGTCCAATACACTGTAATTGCTGGGAACAGACGCGAGTGCTATTTGCACTGTGTATGGAAATGGGAGCGCAAGAGTGACTTTCCTTACCAGAAAACAACTCTTGCTCATAGGACCAAAAACTGCATGTGATTCAACTCCATTTAGGACTGGGAAACAAACGCTAGCTCGCCTTACAAGAAACACACTCTGCTTTTGAGAAAAGAGCACTCTTCTACTCGACTGTTTTTCCTATAGGGCCAGAACAGTGAGTTTGCTCAGAACAAAAGAACTGTGATTCCTACAAATACGGCCATATCTAGTTCAATTCTGCTTAGGAAACTGACAAGAACAGTAGATCCTCTTCAGTCCAATACACTGTACATGCTGGGAACAGACGCCAGTGCTATTTGCCCTGTGTATGACAATGGGAGCACAATAGTGACTCTTCTTACCAGAAAACAACTCTTGTTGTAGAACAAGAAACTGCATGTGATTCAACTCCATTTAGGACTGGGAAACAAACGCTCGCTCGCCTTACAAGAAACACACTCTGCTTTTGAGAAAAGAGCACTATTCTACTCTACTGTGTTTCCTATGGGGTCTGAACAGTGAGCTTGCTCAGAACAAAAGAACTGTGCTTCCTACACACAGGGGCAATATCTAGTTCAACTCTGCTTAGGAAACTGACAAGAACAGTAGCTCCGTTTCAGTCCAATACACTGTACTTGCAGGGAACACACACCAGTGCTATTTGTCCTCTGTATGACAATGGGAGCGCAATAGTGACTCTTCTTATCAGAAAGCACCTCTGGCTCATAGGACCAGAAACTGCATGGGATTCAACTCCATTTCTGACTGGGAAACAAACACTAGCTTGCCTTACAAGAAACACACTCTGCTTTTGAGAAAAGAGCACTCTTCTACTCTACTGTATTTCCAATGTGGTCCGAACAGTGAGCTTGCTCAGAACAAAAGAACTGTGCTTCCTACACACAGGGGCCATATCTAGTTCAACTCTGCTTAGGAAACTGACAAGAACAGTAGCTCCGCATCAGTCCAATACACTGTACTTGCTGGGAACAGACGCGAGTGCTATTTGCACTGAGTATGGCAATGGGAGCGCAAGAGTGACTTTCCTTACCAGAAAACAACTCTTGCTCATAGGACCAAAAATTGCATGTGATTCAACTCCATTTAGAACTGGGAAACAAACGCTAGCTCGCATTATAAGAAACACACTCTGCTTTTGAGAAAAGAGCACTCTTCTACTCTACTGTGTTTCCTATGGGGTCTGAACAGTGAGCTTGCTCAGAACAAAAGAACAGTGCTTCCTACACACAGGGGCCATATCTAGTTCAACTCTGCTTAGAAAACTGACAAGAACAGTAGCTCCGCTTCAGTCCAATACACTGTAATTGCTGGGAACAGACGCAGGTGCTATTTGCACTGTGTATGGAAATGGGAGCGCAAGAGTGACTTTCCTTACCAGAAAACAACTCTTGCTCATAGGACCAAAAACTGCATGTGATTCAACTCCATTTAGGACTGGGAAACAAACGCTAGCTCGCCTTACAAGAAACACACTCTGCTTTTGAGAAAAGAGCACTCTTCTACTCGACTGTTTTTCCTATAGGGCCAGAACAGTGAGTTTGCTCAGAACAAAAGAACTGTGATTCCTACAAATACGGCCATATCTAGTTCAATTCTGCTTAGGAAACTGACAAGAACAGTAGATCCTCTTCAGTCCAATACACTGTACATGCTGGGAACAGACGCCAGTGCTATTTGCCCTGTGTATGACAATGGGAGCACAATAGTGACTCTTCTTACCAGAAAACAACTCTTGCTTGTAGGACAAGAAACTGCATGTGATTCAACTCCATTTAGGACTGGGAAACAAACGCTAGCTCGCCTTACAAGAAACACACTCTGCTTTTGAGAAAAGAGCACTCTTCTACTCTACTGTGTATCCTAGGGGGTCCAAACAGTGAGCTTGCTCAGAACAACAGAACTGTGCTTCCTCCACACACGGGCCATATCTAGTTCAACTCTGCTTAGGAAACTGACATGAACAGTAGCTCCACTTCAGTCCAATACACTGTACATGCAGGGAACAGACGCCAGTGCTATTTGTCCTCTGTATGACAATGGGAGCGCAATAGTGACTCTTCTTATCAGAAAACACCTCTTGCTCGTAGGACCAGAAACTGCATGGGATTCAACTCCATTTCTGACTGGGAAACAAACACTAGCTCGCCTTACAAGAAACACACTCTGCTTTTGAGAAAAGAGCACTCTTCTACTCTACTGTATTTCCTATGTGGTCCGAACAGTGAGCTTGCTCAGAACAAAAGAACTGTGCTTCCTACACACAGGGGCCATATCTAGTTCAACTCTGCTTAGGAAACTGACAAGAACAGTAGCTCCGCTTCAGTCCAATACACTGTACTTGCTGGGAACATACACGAGTGCTATTTGCACTGTGTATGGCAATGGGAGCGCAAGAGTGACTTTCCTTACCAGAAAACAACTCTTGCTCATAGGACCAAAAACTGAATGTGATTCAACTCCATTTAGGACTGGGAAACAAACGCTAGCTCGCCTTACAAGAAACACACTCTGCTTTTGAGAAAAGAGCACTCTTCTACTCTACTGTGTTTCCCATAAGCCAGAACAGTGAGCTTGCTCAGAACAAAAGAACTGTGCTTCATACAAATACGGCCATATCTAGTTCAATTCTGCTTAGGAAACTGAAAAGAACAGTAGATCCTCTTCAGTCCAATACATTGTACATGCTGGGAACAGACGCCAGTGTTATTTGCCCTGTGAATGACAATGTGAGCACAATAGTGACTCTTCTTACCAGAAAACAACTCTTGCTCTTAGGACAAGAAACTGCATGTGATTCAACTCCATTTAGGACTGGGAAACAAATGCTAGCTCGCTTTACAAGAAACACACTCTTCTTTTGAGAAAAAGAGCACTCTTCTACTCTACTGTGTTTCCTATGGGGTCTGAACAGTGAGCTTGCTCAGAACAAAAGAACAGTGCTTCCTACACACAGGGGCCATATCTAGTTCAACTCTGCTTAGAAAACTGACAAGAACAGTAGCTCCGCTTCAGTCCAATACACTGTAATTGCTGGGAACAGACGCGAGTGCTATTTGCACTGTGTATGGCAATGGGAGCGCAAGAGTGACTTTCCTTACCAGAAAACAACTCTTGCTCATAGGACCAAAAACTGCATGTGATTCAACTCCATTTAGGACTGGGAAACAAACGCTAGCTCGCCTTACAAGAAACACACTCTGCTTTTGAGAAAAGAGCACTCTTGTACTCGACTGTTTTTCCTATAGGGCCAGAACAGTGAGTTTGCTCAGAACAAAAGAACTGTGATTCCTACAAATACGGCCATATCTAGTTCAATTCTGCTTAGGAAACTGACAAGAACAGTAGATCCTCTTCAGTCCAATACACTGTACATGATGGGAACAGACGCCAGTGCTATTTGCCCTGTGTATGACAATGGGAGCACAATAGTGACTCTTCTTACCAGAAAACAACTCTTGCTTGTAGAACAAGAAACTGCATGTGATTCAACTCCATTTAGGACTGGGAAACAAACGCTCGCTCGCCTTACAAGAAACACACTCTGCTTTTGAGAAAAAAGCACTCTTCTACTCTACTGTGTTTCCTATGGGGTCCAAACGGTGAGGTTGCTCAGAACAACAGAACTGTGCTTCCTCCACACACGGGCCATATCTAGTTCAACTCTGCTTAGGAAACTGACATGAACAGTAGCTCCACTTCAGTCCAATACAATGTACATGCAGGGAACAGACGCCAGTGCGATTTGTCCTCTGTATGAAAATGGGAGCGCAATAGTGACTCTTCTTATCAGAAAACACCTCTTGCTCGTAGGACCAGAAACTGCATGGGATTCAACTCCATTTCTGACTGGGAAACAAACACTAGCTCGCCTTACAAGAAACACACTCTGCTTTTGAGAAAAGAGCACTCTTCTACTCTACTGTATTTCCTATGTGGTCCGAACAGTGAGCTTGCTCAGAACAAAAGAACTGTGCTTCCTACACACAGGGGCCATATCTAGTTCAACTCTGCTTAGGAAACTGACAAGAACAGTAGCTCCGCTTCAGTCCAATACACTGTACTTGCTGGGAACATACACGAGTGCTATTTGCACTGTGTATGGCAATGGGAGCGCAAGAGTGACTTTCCTTACCAGAAAACAACTCTTGCTCATAGGACCAAAAACTGAATGTGATTCAACTCCATTTAGGACTGGGAAACAAATGCTAGCTCGCCTTACAAGAAACACACTCTGCTTTTGAGAAAAGAGCACTCTTCTACTCTACTGTGTTTCCCATAAGCCAGAACAGTGAGCTTGCTCAGAACAAAAGAACTGTGCTTCATACAAATACGGCCATATCTAGTTCAATTCTGCTTAGGAAACTGAAAAGAACAGTAGATCCTCATCAGTCCAATACATTGTACATGCTGGGAACAGACGCCAGTGTTATTTGCCCTGTGAATGACAATGTGAGCACAATAGTGACTCTTCTTACCAGAAAACAACTCTTGCTCTTAGGACAAGAAACTGCATGTGATTCAACTCCATTTAGGACTGGGAAACAAATGCTAGCTCGCTTTACAAGAAACACACTCTTCTTTTGAGAAAAAGAGCACTCTTCTACTCTACTGTGTTTCCTATGGGGTCTGAACAGTGAGCTTGCTCAGAACAAAAGAACAGTGCTTCCTACACACAGGGGCCATATCTAGTTCAACTCTGCTTAGAAAACTGACAAGAACAGTAGCTCCGCTTCAGTCCAATACACTGTAATTGCTGGGAACAGACGCGAGTGCTATTTGCACTGTGTATGGCAATGGGAGCGCAAGAGTGACTTTCCTTACCAGAAAACAACTCTTGCTCATAGGACCAAAACCTGCATGTGATTCAACTCCATTTAGGACTGGGAAACAAACGCTAGCTCGCCTTACAAGAAACACACTCTGCTTTTGAGAAAAGAGCACTCTTGTACTCTACTGTTTTTCCTATAGGGCCAGAACAGTGAGTTTGCTCAGAACAAAAGAACTGTGATTCCTACAAATACGGCCATATCTAGTTCAATTCTGCTTAGGAAACTGACAAGAACAGTAGATCCTCTTCAGTCCAATACACTGTACATGCTGGGAACAGACGCCAGTGCTATTTGCCCTGTGTATGACAATGGGAGCACAATAGTGACTCTTCTTACCAGAAAACAACTCTTGCTTGTAGGACAAGAAACTGCATGTGATTCAACTCCATTTAGGACTGGGAAACAAACGCTAGCTCGCCTTATAAGAAACACACTCTGCTTTTGAGAAAAGAGCACTCTTCTACTCTACTGTGTATCCTAGGGGGTCCAGTCAGTGAGCTTGCTCAGAACAACAGAACTGTGCTTCCTCCACACACGGGCCATATCTAGTTCAACTCTGCTTAGGAAACTGACATGAACAGTAGCTCCACTTCAGTCCAATACACTGTACATGCAGGGAACAGACGCCAGTGCTATTTGTCCTCTGTATGACAATGGGAGCGCAATAGTGACTCTTCTTATCAGAAAACACCTCTTGCTGGTAGGACCAGAAACTGCATGGGATTCAACTCCATTTCTGACTGGGAAACAAACACTAGCTCGCCTTACAAGAAACACAATCTGCTTTTGAGAAAACAGCACTCTTCTACTCTACTGTATTTCCTACGTGGTCCGAACAGTGAGCTTGCTCAGAACAAAAGAACAGTGCTTCCTACACACAGGGGCCATATCTAGTTCAACTCTGCTTAGAAAACTGACAAGAACAGTAGCTCCGCTTCAGTCCAATACACTGTAATTGCTGGGAACAGACGCGAGTGCTATTTGCACTGTGTATGGAAATGGGAGCGCAAGAGTGACTTTCCTTACCAGAAAACAACTCTTGCTCATAGGACCAAAAACTGCATGTGATTCAACTCCATTTAGGACTGGGAAACAAACGCTAGCTCGCCTTACAAGAAACACACTCTGCTTTTGAGAAAAGAGCACTCTTCTACTCGACTGTTTTTCCTATAGGGCCAGAACAGTGAGTTTGCTCAGAACAAAAGAACTGTGATTCCTACAAATACGGCCATATCTAGTTCAATTCTGCTTAGGAAACTGACAAGAACAGTAGATCCTCTTCAGTCCAATACACTGTACATGCTGGGAACAGACGCCAGTGCTATTTGCCCTGTGTATGACAATGGGAGCACAATAGTGACTCTTCTTACCAGAAAACAACTCTTGTTGTAGAACAAGAAACTGCATGTGATTCAACTCCATTTAGGACTGGGAAACAAACGCTCGCTCGCCTTACAAGAAACACACTCTGCTTTTGAGAAAAGAGCACTATTCTACTCTACTGTGTTTCCTATGGGGTCTGAACAGTGAGCTTGCTCAGAACAAAAGAACTGTGCTTCCTACACACAGGGGCAATATCTAGTTCAACTCTGCTTAGGAAACTGACAAGAACAGTAGCTCCGTTTCAGTCCAATACACTGTACTTGCAGGGAACACACACCAGTGCTATTTGTCCTCTGTATGACAATGGGAGCGCAATAGTGACTCTTCTTATCAGAAAGCACCTCTGGCTCATAGGACCAGAAACTGCATGGGATTCAACTCCATTTCTGACTGGGAAACAAACACTAGCTTGCCTTACAAGAAACACACTCTGCTTTTGAGAAAAGAGCACTCTTCTACTCTACTGTATTTCCAATGTGGTCCGAACAGTGAGCTTGCTCAGAACAAAAGAACTGTGCTTCCTACACACAGGGGCCATATCTAGTTCAACTCTGCTTAGGAAACTGACAAGAACAGTAGCTCCGCTTCAGTCCAATACACTGTACTTGCTGGGAACAGACGCGAGTGCTATTTGCACTGAGTATGGCAATGGGAGCGCAAGAGTGACTTTCCTTACCAGAAAACAACTCTTGCTCATAGGACCAAAAATTGCATGTGATTCAACTCCATTTAGAACTGGGAAACAAACGCTAGCTCGCATTATAAGAAACACACTCTGCTTTTGAGAAAAGAGCACTCTTCTACTCTACTGTGTTTCCTATGGGGTCTGAACAGTGAGCTTGCTCAGAACAAAAGAACAGTGCTTCCTACACACAGGGGCCATATCTAGTTCAACTCTGCTTAGAAAACTGACAAGAACAGTAGCTCCGCTTCAGTCCAATACACTGTAATTGCTGGGAACAGACGCGAGTGCTATTTGCACTGTGTATGGAAATGGGAGCGCAAGAGTGACTTTCCTTACCAGAAAACAACTCTTGCTCATAGGACCAAAAACTGCATGTGATTCAACTCCATTTAGGACTGGGAAACAAACGCTAGCTCGCCTTACAAGAAACACACTCTGCTTTTGAGAAAAGAGCACTCTTCTACTCGACTGTTTTTCCTATAGGGCCAGAACAGTGAGTTTGCTCAGAACAAAAGAACTGTGATTCCTACAAATACGGCCATATCTAGTTCAATTCTGCTTAGGAAACTGACAAGAACAGTAGATCCTCTTCAGTCCAATACACTGTACATGCTGGGAACAGACGCCAGTGCTATTTGCCCTGTGTATGACAATGGGAGCACAATAGTGACTCTTCTTACCAGAAAACAACTCTTGCTTGTAGGACAAGAAACTGCATGTGATTCAACTCCATTTAGGACTGGGAAACAAACGCTAGCTCGCCTTACAAGAAACACACTCTGCTTTTGAGAAAAGAGCACTCTTCTACTCTACTGTGTATCCTAGGGGGTCCAAACAGTGAGCTTGCTCAGAACAACAGAACTGTGCTTCCTCCACACACGGGCCATATCTAGTTCAACTCTGCTTAGGAAACTGACATGAACAGTAGCTCCACTTCAGTCCAATACACTGTACATGCAGGGAACAGACGCCAGTGCTATTTGTCCTCTGTATGACAATGGGAGCGCAATAGTGACTCTTCTTATCAGAAAACACCTCTTGCTCGTAGGACCAGAAACTGCATGGGATTCAACTCCATTTCTGACTGGGAAACAAACACTAGCTCGCCTTACAAGAAACACACTCTGCTTTTGAGAAAAGAGCACTCTTCTACTCTACTGTATTTCCTATGTGGTCCGAACAGTGAGCTTGCTCAGAACAAAAGAACTGTGCTTCCTACACACAGGGGCCATATCTAGTTCAACTCTGCTTAGGAAACTGACAAGAACAGTAGCTCCGCTTCAGTCCAATACACTGTACTTGCTGGGAACATACACGAGTGCTATTTGCACTGTGTATGGCAATGGGAGCGCAAGAGTGACTTTCCTTACCAGAAAACAACTCTTGCTCATAGGACCAAAAACTGAATGTGATTCAACTCCATTTAGGACTGGGAAACAAACGCTAGCTCGCCTTACAAGAAACACACTCTGCTTTTGAGAAAAGAGCACTCTTCTACTCTACTGTGTTTCCCATAAGCCAGAACAGTGAGCTTGCTCAGAACAAAAGAACTGTGCTTCATACAAATACGGCCATATCTAGTTCAATTCTGCTTAGGAAACTGAAAAGAACAGTAGATCCTCTTCAGTCCAATACATTGTACATGCTGGGAACAGACGCCAGTGTTATTTGCCCTGTGAATGACAATGTGAGCACAATAGTGACTCTTCTTACCAGAAAACAACTCTTGCTCTTAGGACAAGAAACTGCATGTGATTCAACTCCATTTAGGACTGGGAAACAAATGCTAGCTCGCTTTACAAGAAACACACTCTTCTTTTGAGAAAAAGAGCACTCTTCTACTCTACTGTGTTTCCTATGGGGTCTGAACAGTGAGCTTGCTCAGAACAAAAGAACAGTGCTTCCTACACACAGGGGCCATATCTAGTTCAACTCTGCTTAGAAAACTGACAAGAACAGTAGCTCCGCTTCAGTCCAATACACTGTAATTGCTGGGAACAGACGCGAGTGCTATTTGCACTGTGTATGGCAATGGGAGCGCAAGAGTGACTTTCCTTACCAGAAAACAACTCTTGCTCATAGGACCAAAAACTGCATGTGATTCAACTCCATTTAGGACTGGGAAACAAACGCTAGCTCGCCTTACAAGAAACACACTCTGCTTTTGAGAAAAGAGCACTCTTGTACTCGACTGTTTTTCCTATAGGGCCAGAACAGTGAGTTTGCTCAGAACAAAAGAACTGTGATTCCTACAAATACGGCCATATCTAGTTCAATTCTGCTTAGGAAACTGACAAGAACAGTAGATCCTCTTCAGTCCAATACACTGTACATGATGGGAACAGACGCCAGTGCTATTTGCCCTGTGTATGACAATGGGAGCACAATAGTGACTCTTCTTACCAGAAAACAACTCTTGCTTGTAGAACAAGAAACTGCATGTGATTCAACTCCATTTAGGACTGGGAAACAAACGCTCGCTCGCCTTACAAGAAACACACTCTGCTTTTGAGAAAAAAGCACTCTTCTACTCTACTGTGTTTCCTATGGGGTCCAAACGGTGAGGTTGCTCAGAACAACAGAACTGTGCTTCCTCCACACACGGGCCATATCTAGTTCAACTCTGCTTAGGAAACTGACATGAACAGTAGCTCCACTTCAGTCCAATACAATGTACATGCAGGGAACAGACGCCAGTGCGATTTGTCCTCTGTATGAAAATGGGAGCGCAATAGTGACTCTTCTTATCAGAAAACACCTCTTGCTCGTAGGACCAGAAACTGCATGGGATTCAACTCCATTTCTGACTGGGAAACAAACACTAGCTCGCCTTACAAGAAACACACTCTGCTTTTGAGAAAAGAGCACTCTTCTACTCTACTGTATTTCCTATGTGGTCCGAACAGTGAGCTTGCTCAGAACAAAAGAACTGTGCTTCCTACACACAGGGGCCATATCTAGTTCAACTCTGCTTAGGAAACTGACAAGAACAGTAGCTCCGCTTCAGTCCAATACACTGTACTTGCTGGGAACATACACGAGTGCTATTTGCACTGTGTATGGCAATGGGAGCGCAAGAGTGACTTTCCTTACCAGAAAACAACTCTTGCTCATAGGACCAAAAACTGAATGTGATTCAACTCCATTTAGGACTGGGAAACAAATGCTAGCTCGCCTTACAAGAAACACACTCTGCTTTTGAGAAAAGAGCACTCTTCTACTCTACTGTGTTTCCCATAAGCCAGAACAGTGAGCTTGCTCAGAACAAAAGAACTGTGCTTCATACAAATACGGCCATATCTAGTTCAATTCTGCTTAGGAAACTGAAAAGAACAGTAGATCCTCATCAGTCCAATACATTGTACATGCTGGGAACAGACGCCAGTGTTATTTGCCCTGTGAATGACAATGTGAGCACAATAGTGACTCTTCTTACCAGAAAACAACTCTTGCTCTTAGGACAAGAAACTGCATGTGATTCAACTCCATTTAGGACTGGGAAACAAATGCTAGCTCGCTTTACAAGAAACACACTCTTCTTTTGAGAAAAAGAGCACTCTTCTACTCTACTGTGTTTCCTATGGGGTCTGAACAGTGAGCTTGCTCAGAACAAAAGAACAGTGCTTCCTACACACAGGGGCCATATCTAGTTCAACTCTGCTTAGAAAACTGACAAGAACAGTAGCTCCGCTTCAGTCCAATACACTGTAATTGCTGGGAACAGACGCGAGTGCTATTTGCACTGTGTATGGCAATGGGAGCGCAAGAGTGACTTTCCTTACCAGAAAACAACTCTTGCTCATAGGACCAAAACCTGCATGTGATTCAACTCCATTTAGGACTGGGAAACAAACGCTAGCTCGCCTTACAAGAAACACACTCTGCTTTTGAGAAAAGAGCACTCTTGTACTCTACTGTTTTTCCTATAGGGCCAGAACAGTGAGTTTGCTCAGAACAAAAGAACTGTGATTCCTACAAATACGGCCATATCTAGTTCAATTCTGCTTAGGAAACTGACAAGAACAGTAGATCCTCTTCAGTCCAATACACTGTACATGCTGGGAACAGACGCCAGTGCTATTTGCCCTGTGTATGACAATGGGAGCACAATAGTGACTCTTCTTACCAGAAAACAACTCTTGCTTGTAGGACAAGAAACTGCATGTGATTCAACTCCATTTAGGACTGGGAAACAAACGCTAGCTCGCCTTATAAGAAACACACTCTGCTTTTGAGAAAAGAGCACTCTTCTACTCTACTGTGTATCCTAGGGGGTCCAGTCAGTGAGCTTGCTCAGAACAACAGAACTGTGCTTCCTCCACACACGGGCCATATCTAGTTCAACTCTGCTTAGGAAACTGACATGAACAGTAGCTCCACTTCAGTCCAATACACTGTACATGCAGGGAACAGACGCCAGTGCTATTTGTCCTCTGTATGACAATGGGAGCGCAATAGTGACTCTTCTTATCAGAAAACACCTCTTGCTGGTAGGACCAGAAACTGCATGGGATTCAACTCCATTTCTGACTGGGAAACAAACACTAGCTCGCCTTACAAGAAACACAATCTGCTTTTGAGAAAACAGCACTCTTCTACTCTACTGTATTTCCTACGTGGTCCGAACAGTGAGCTTGCTCAGAACAAAAGAACAGTGCTTCCTACACACAGGGGCCATATCTAGTTCAACTCTGCTTAGAAAACTGACAAGAACAGTAGCTCCGCTTCAGTCCAATACACTGTAATTGCTGGGAACAGACGCGAGTGCTATTTGCACTGTGTATGGAAATGGGAGCGCAAGAGTGACTTTCCTTACCAGAAAACAACTCTTGCTCATAGGACCAAAAACTGCATGTGATTCAACTCCATTTAGGACTGGGAAACAAACGCTAGCTCGCCTTACAAGAAACACACTCTGCTTTTGAGAAAAGAGCACTCTTCTACTCGACTGTTTTTCCTATAGGGCCAGAACAGTGAGTTTGCTCAGAACAAAAGAACTGTGATTCCTACAAATACGGCCATATCTAGTTCAATTCTGCTTAGGAAACTGACAAGAACAGTAGATCCTCTTCAGTCCAATACACTGTACATGCTGGGAACAGACGCCAGTGCTATTTGCCCTGTGTATGACAATGGGAGCACAATAGTGACTCTTCTTACCAGAAAACAACTCTTGTTGTAGAACAAGAAACTGCATGTGATTCAACTCCATTTAGGACTGGGAAACAAACGCTCGCT
Organism: Peromyscus eremicus; assembly: GCF_949786415.1. Classification (NCBI taxonomy): domain Eukaryota; kingdom Metazoa; phylum Chordata; class Mammalia; order Rodentia; family Cricetidae; genus Peromyscus; species Peromyscus eremicus. The sequence goes on along the minus strand of NW_026734440.1, from coordinate 387,450 downwards.
CGCCTTACAAGAAACACACTCTGCTTTTGAGAAAAGAGCACTATTCTACTCTACTGTGTTTCCTATGGGGTCTGAACAGTGAGCTTGCTCAGAACAAAAGAACTGTGCTTCCTACACACAGGGGCAATATCTAGTTCAACTCTGCTTAGGAAACTGACAAGAACAGTAGCTCCGTTTCAGTCCAATACACTGTACTTGCAGGGAACACACACCAGTGCTATTTGTCCTCTGTATGACAATGGGAGCGCAATAGTGACTCTTCTTATCAGAAAGCACCTCTGGCTCATAGGACCAGAAACTGCATGGGATTCAACTCCATTTCTGACTGGGAAACAAACACTAGCTTGCCTTACAAGAAACACACTCTGCTTTTGAGAAAAGAGCACTCTTCTACTCTACTGTATTTCCAATGTGGTCCGAACAGTGAGCTTGCTCAGAACAAAAGAACTGTGCTTCCTACACACAGGGGCCATATCTAGTTCAACTCTGCTTAGGAAACTGACAAGAACAGTAGCTCCGCTTCAGTCCAATACACTGTACTTGCTGGGAACAGACGCGAGTGCTATTTGCACTGAGTATGGCAATGGGAGCGCAAGAGTGACTTTCCTTACCAGAAAACAACTCTTGCTCATAGGACCAAAAATTGCATGTGATTCAACTCCATTTAGAACTGGGAAACAAACGCTAGCTCGCATTATAAGAAACACACTCTGCTTTTGAGAAAAGAGCACTCTTCTACTCTACTGTGTTTCCTATGGGGTCTGAACAGTGAGCTTGCTCAGAACAAAAGAACAGTGCTTCCTACACACAGGGGCCATATCTAGTTCAACTCTGCTTAGAAAACTGACAAGAACAGTAGCTCCGCTTCAGTCCAATACACTGTAATTGCTGGGAACAGACGCGAGTGCTATTTGCACTGTGTATGGAAATAGGAGCGCAAGAGTGACTTTCCTTACCAGAAAACAACTCTTGCTCATAGGACCAAAAACTGCATGTGATTCAACTCCATTTAGGACTGGGAAACAAACGCTAGCTCGCCTTACAAGAAACACACTCTGCTTTTGAGAAAAGAGCACTCTTCTACTCGACTGTTTTTCCTATAAGGCCAGAACAGTGAGTTTGCTCAGAACAAAAGAACTGTGATTCCTACAAATACGGCCATATCTAGTTCAATTCTGCTTAGGAAACTGACAAGAACAGTAGATCCTCTTCAGTCCAATACACTGTACATGCTGGGAACAGACGCCAGTGCTATTTGCCCTGTGTATGACAATGGGAGCACAATAGTGACTCTTCTTACCAGAAAACAACTCTTGCTTGTAGGACAAGAAACTGCATGTGATTCAACTCCATTTAGGACTGGGAAACAAACGCTAGCTCGCCTTACAAGAAACACACTCTGCTTTTGAGAAAAGAGCACTCTTCTACTCTACTGTGTATCCTAGGGGGTCCAAACAGTGAGCTTGCTCAGAACAACAGAACTGTGCTTCCTCCACACACGGGCCATATCTAGTTCAACTCTGCTTAGGAAACTGACATGAACAGTAGCTCCACTTCAGTCCAATACACTGTACATGCAGGGAACAGACGCCAGTGCTATTTGTCCTCTGTATGACAATGGGAGCGCAATAGTGACTCTTCTTATCAGAAAACACCTCTTGCTCGTAGGACCAGAAACTGCATGGGATTCAACTCCATTTCTGACTGGGAAACAAACACTAGCTCGCCTTACAAGAAACACACTCTGCTTTTGAGAAAAGAGCACTCTTCTACTCTACTGTATTTCCTATGTGGTCCGAACAGTGAGCTTGCTCAGAACAAAAGAACTGTGCTTCCTACACACAGGGGCCATATCTAGTTCAACTCTGCTTAGGAAACTGACAAGAACAGTAGCTCCGCTTCAGTCCAATACACTGTACTTGCTGGGAACATACACGAGTGCTATTTGCACTGTGTATGGCAATGGGAGCGCAAGAGTGACTTTCCTTACCAGAAAACAACTCTTGCTCATAGGACCAAAAACTGAATGTGATTCAACTCCATTTAGGACTGGGAAACAAACGCTAGCTCGCCTTACAAGAAACACACTCTGCTTTTGAGAAAAGAGCACTCTTCTACTCTACTGTGTTTCCCATAAGCCAGAACAGTGAGCTTGCTCAGAACAAAAGAACTGTGCTTCATACAAATACGGCCATATCTAGTTCAATTCTGCTTAGGAAACTGAAAAGAACAGTAGATCCTCTTCAGTCCAATACATTGTACATGCTGGGAACAGACGCCAGTGTTATTTGCCCTGTGAATGACAATGTGAGCACAATAGTGACTCTTCTTACCAGAAAACAACTCTTGCTCTTAGGACAAGAAACTGCATGTGATTCAACTCCATTTAGGACTGGGAAACAAATGCTAGCTCGCTTTACAAGAAACACACTCTTCTTTTGAGAAAAAGAGCACTCTTCTACTCTACTGTGTTTCCTATGGGGTCTGAACAGTGAGCTTGCTCAGAACAAAAGAACAGTGCTTCCTACACACAGGGGCCATATCTAGTTCAACTCTGCTTAGAAAACTGACAAGAACAGTAGCTCCGCTTCAGTCCAATACACTGTAATTGCTGGGAACAGACGCGAGTGCTATTTGCACTGTGTATGGCAATGGGAGCGCAAGAGTGACTTTCCTTACCAGAAAACAACTCTTGCTCATAGGACCAAAACCTGCATGTGATTCAACTCCATTTAGGACTGGGAAACAAACGCTAGCTCGCCTTACAAGAAACACACTCTGCTTTTGAGAAAAGAGCACTCTTGTACTCGACTGTTTTTCCTATAGGGCCAGAACAGTGAGTTTGCTCAGAACAAAAGAACTGTGATTCCTACAAATACGGCCATATCTAGTTCAATTCTGCTTAGGAAACTGACAAGAACAGTAGATCCTCTTCAGTCCAATACACTGTACATGATGGGAACAGACGCCAGTGCTATTTGCCCTGTGTATGACAATGGGAGCACAATAGTGACTCTTCTTACCAGAAAACAACTCTTGCTTGTAGAACAAGAAACTGCATGTGATTCAACTCCATTTAGGACTGGGAAACAAACGCTCGCTCGCCTTACAAGAAACACACTCTGCTTTTGAGAAAAAAGCACTCTTCTACTCTACTGTGTTTCCTATGGGGTCCAAACGGTGAGGTTGCTCAGAACAACAGAACTGTGCTTCCTCCACACACGGGCCATATCTAGTTCAACTCTGCTTAGGAAACTGACATGAACAGTAGCTCCACTTCAGTCCAATACAATGTACATGCAGGGAACAGACGCCAGTGCTATTTGTCCTCTGTATGAAAATGGGAGCGCAATAGTGACTCTTCTTATCAGAAAACACCTCTTGCTCGTAGGACCAGAAACTGCATGGGATTCAACTCCATTTCTGACTGGGAAACAAACACTAGCTCGCCTTACAAGAAACACACTCTGCTTTTGAGAAAAGAGCACTCTTCTACTCTACTGTATTTCCTATGTGGTCCGAACAGTGAGCTTGCTCAGAACAAAAGAACTGTGCTTCCTACACACAGGGGCCATATCTAGTTCAACTCTGCTTAGGAAACTGACAAGAACAGTAGCTCCGCTTCAGTCCAATACACTGTACTTGCTGGGAACATACACGAGTGCTATTTGCACTGTGTATGGCAATGGGAGCGCAAGAGTGACTTTCCTTACCAGAAAACAACTCTTGCTCATAGGACCAAAAACTGAATGTGATTCAACTCCATTTAGGACTGGGAAACAAATGCTAGCTCGCCTTACAAGAAACACACTCTGCTTTTGAGAAAAGAGCACTCTTCTACTCTACTGTGTTTCCCATAAGCCAGAAGAGTGAGCTTGCTCAGAACAAAAGAACTGTGCTTCATACAAATACGGCCATATCTAGTTCAATTCTGCTTAGGAAACTGAAAAGAACAGTAGATCCTCTTCAGTCCAATACATTGTACATGCTGGGAACAGACGCCAGTGTTATTTGCCCTGTGAATGACAATGTGAGCACAATAGTGACTCTTCTTACCAGAAAACAACTCTTGCTCTTAGGACAAGAAACTGCATGTGATTCAACTCCATTTAGGACTGGGAAACAAATGCTAGCTCGCTTTACAAGAAACACACTCTTCTTTTGAGAAAAAGAGCACTCTTCTACTCTACTGTGTTTCCTATGGGGTCTGAACAGTGAGCTTGCTCAGAACAAAAGAACAGTGCTTCCTACACACAGGGGCCATATCTAGTTCAACTCTGCTTAGAAAACTGACAAGAACAGTAGCTCCGCTTCAGTCCAATACACTGTAATTGCTGGGAACAGACGCGAGTGCTATTTGCACTGTGTATGGCAATGGGAGCGCAAGAGTGACTTTCCTTACCAGAAAACAACTCTTGCTCATAGGACCAAAACCTGCATGTGATTCAACTCCATTTAGGACTGGGAAACAAACGCTAGCTCGCCTTACAAGAAACACACTCTGCTTTTGAGAAAAGAGCACTCTTGTACTCTACTGTTTTTCCTATAGGGCCAGAACAGTGAGTTTGCTCAGAACAAAAGAACTGTGATTCCTACAAATACGGCCATATCTAGTTCAATTCTGCTTAGGAAACTGACAAGAACAGTAGATCCTCTTCAGTCCAATACACTGTACATGCTGGGAACAGACGCCAGTGCTATTTGCCCTGTGTATGACAATGGGAGCACAATAGTGACTCTTCTTACCAGAAAACAACTCTTGCTTGTAGGACAAGAAACTGCATGTGATTCAACTCCATTTAGGACTGGGAAACAAACGCTAGCTCGCCTTATAAGAAACACACTCTGCTTTTGAGAAAAGAGCACTCTTCTACTCTACTGTGTATCCTAGGGGGTCCAGTCAGTGAGCTTGCTCAGAACAACAGAACTGTGCTTCCTCCACACACGGGCCATATCTAGTTCAACTCTGCTTAGGAAACTGACATGAACAGTAGCTCCACTTCAGTCCAATACACTGTACATGCAGGGAACAGACGCCAGTGCTATTTGTCCTCTGTATGACAATGGGAGCGCAATAGTGACTCTTCTTATCAGAAAACACCTCTTGCTCGTAGGACCAGAAACTGCATGGGATTCAACTCCATTTCTGACTGGGAAACAAACACTAGCTCGCCTTACAAGAAACACACTCTGCTTTTGAGAAAAGAGCACTCTTCTACTCTACTGTATTTCCTATGTGGTCCGAACAGTGAGCTTGCTCAGAACAAAAGAACTGTGCTTCCTACACACAGGGGCCATATCTAGTTCAACTCTGCTGAGGAAACTGACAAGAACAGTAGCTCCGCTTCAGTCCAATACACTGTACTTGCTGGGAACAGACGCGAGTGCTATTTGCACTGTGTATGGCAATGGGAGCACAAGAGTGACTTTCCTTACCAGAAAACAACTCTTGCTCATAGGACCAAAACCTGCATGTGATTCAACTCCATTTAGGACTGGGAAACAAACGCTAGCTCGCCTTACAAGAAACACACTCTGCTTTTGAGAAAAGAGCACTCTTCTACACTACTGTGTTTCCTATAGGGCCAGAACAGTGAGCTTGGTCAGAACAAAAGAACTGTGCTTCATACAAATACGGCCATATCTAGTTCAATTATGCTTAGGAAACTGAAAAGAACAGTAGATTCTCTTCAGTCCAATACAGTGTACATGCTGGGAACAGACGCCAGTGTTTTTTGCCCTGTGAATGACAATGTGAGCACAATAGTGACTCTTCTTACCAGAAAACAACTCTTGCTCTTAGGACAAGAAACTGCATGTGATTCAACTCCATTTAGGACTGGGAAACAAATGCTAGTTCACTTTACAAGAAACACACTCTTCTTTTGAGAAAAGAGCACTCTTCTACTCTACTGTGTTTCCTATGGGATCTGAACAGTGAGCTTGCTCAGAACAAAAGAACAGTGCTTCCTACACACAGGGGCCATATCTAGTTCAACTCTGCTGAGGAAACTGACAAGAACAGTAGCTCCGCTTCAGTCCAATACACTGCACTTGCTGGGAACAGACGCGAGTGCTATTTGCACTGTGTATGGCAATGGGAGCACAAGAGTGACTTTCCTTACCAGAAAACAACTCTTGCTCATAGGACCAAAACCTGCATGTGATTCAACTCCATTTAGGACTGGGAAACAAACGCTAGCTCGCCTTACAAGAAACACACTCTGCTTTTGAGAAAAGAGCACTCTTCTACTCTACTGTGTTTCCTATAGGGCCAGAACAGTGAGCTTGGTCAGAACAAAAGAACTGTGCTTCATACAAATACGGCCATATCTAGTTCAATTATACTTAGGAAACTGAAAAGAACAGTAGATTCTCTTCAGTCCAATACAGTGTACATGCTGGGAACAGACACCAGTGTTATTTGCCCTGTGAATGACAATGGGAGCACAATAGTGACTCTTCTTACCAGAAAACAACTCTTGCTCTTAGGACAAGAAACTGCATGTGATTCAACTCCATTTAGGACTGGGAAACAAATGCTAGCTCGCTTTACAAGAAACACACTCTGCTTTTGAGAAAAGAGCACTCTTCTACTCTACTGTGTTTCCTATGGGGTCTGAACAGTGAGCTTGCTCAGAACAAAAGAACTGTGCTTCCTACACACAGGGGCAATATCTAGTTCAACTCTGCTTAGGAAACTAACAAGAACAGTAGCTCCGTTTCAGTCCAATACACTGTACTTGCAGGGAACACACGCCAGTGCTATTTGTCCTCTGTATGACAATGGGAGCGCAATAGTGACTCTTCTTATCAGAAAGCACCTCTGGCTCATAGGACCAGAAACTGCATGGGATTCAACTCCATTTCTGACTGGGAAACAAACACTAGCTTGCCTTACAAGAAACACACTCTGCTTTTGAGAAAAGAGCACTCTTCTACTCTACTGTATTTCCAATGTGGTCCGAACAGTGAGCTTGCTCAGAACAAAAGAACTGTGCTTCCTACACACAGGGGCCATATCTAGTTCAACTCTGCTTAGGAAACTGACAAGAACAGTAGCTCCGCTTCAGTCCAATACACTGTACTTGCTGGGAACAGACGCGAGTGCTATTTGCACTGTGTATGGCAATGGGAGCGCAAGAGTGACTTTCCTTACCAGAAAACAACTCTTGCTCATAGGACCAAAAATTGCATGTGATTCAACTCCATTTAGAACTGGGAAATAAACGCTAGCTCGCATTATAAGAAACACACTCTGCTTTTGAAAAGAGCACTCTTCTACTCTACTGTGTTTCCTATGGGGTCTGAACAGTGAGCTTGCTCAGAACAAAAGAACAGTGCTTCCTACACACAGGGGCCATATCTAGTTCAACTCTGCTTAGAAAACTGACAAGAACAGTAGCTCCGCTTCAGTCCAATACACTGTAATTGCTGGGAAACAGACGCGAGTGCTATTTGCACTGTGTATGGCAATGGGAGCGCAAGAGTGACTTTCCTTACCAGAAAACAACTCTTGCTCATAGGACCAAAAACTGCATGTGATTCAACTCCATTTAGGACTGGGAAACAAACGCTAGCTCGCCTTACAAGAAACACACTCTGCTTTTGAGAAAAGAGCACTCTTCTACTCTACTGTTTTTCCTATAGGGCCAGAACAGTGAGTTTGCTCAGAACAAAAGAACTGTGATTCCTACAAATACGGCCATATCTAGTTCAATTCTGCTTAGGAAACTGACAAGAACAGTAGTTCCTCTTCAGTCCAATACACTGTACATGCTGGGAATAGACGCCAGTACTATTTGTCCTGTGTATGACAATGGGAGCACAATAGTGACTCTTCTTACCAGAGAACAACTCCTGCTTGTAGGACAAGAAACTGCATGTGATTCAACTCCATTTAGGACTGGGACAAACGCTAGCTCGCCTTACGAAAAACACACTCTGCTTTTGAGAAAAGAGCACTCTTCTTCTCTACTGTGTATCCTAGGGGGTCCAAACAGTGAGCTTGCTCAGAACAACAGAACTGTGCTTCCTCCACACACGGGCCATATCTAGTTCAACTCTGCTTAGGAAACTGATATGAACAGTAGCTCAACTTCAGTCCAATACACTGTACATGCAGGGAACAGACGCCAGTGCTATTTGTCCTCTGTATGACAATGGGAGCGCAATAGTGACTCTTCTTATCAAAAAACACCTCTTGCTCGTAGGACCAGAAACTGCATGTGATTCAACTCCATTTAGGACTGGGAAACAAACGCTAGCTCGCCTTACAAGAAACACACTCTGCTTGTGAGAAAAGAGCACTCTTCTACTCTACTGTGTTTCCCATAGGGCCAGAACAGTGAGCTTGCTCAGAACAAAAGAACTGTGCTTCATACAAATACGGCCATATCTAGTTCAATTCTGCTTAGGAAACTGAAAAGAACAGTAGATCCTCTTCAGTCCAATACATTGTACATGCTGGGAACAGACGCCAGTGTTATTTGCCCTGTGAATGACAATGTGAGCACAATAGTGACTCTTCTTACCAGAAAACAACTCTTGCTCTTAGGACAAGAAACTGCATGTGATTCAACTCCATTTAGGACTGGGAAACAAATGCTAGCTCGCTTTACAAGAAACACACTCTTCTTTTGAGAAAAGAGCACTCTTCTACTCTACTGTGTTTCCTATGGGGTCTGAACAGTGAGCTTGCTCAGAACAAAAGAACAGTGCTTCCTACACACAGGGGCCATATCTAGTTCAACTCTGCTTAGAAATCTGAAAAGAACAGTAGCTCCTCTTCAGTTCAATACACTGTACAAGCTGGGAACAGATGCCAATGCTATTTGCACTGTGTATGGAAAATGGAGTGCAATAGTGACTTTCCTTACCAGAAAAAAACTCTTGCTCATAGGACCAGAAACTGCATGTGCGTCGACTCCTTTTAGGACCTGGAAACAAATGCTATCTCACCTTACAAGAAACACACTCTGCTTTTGTGAAAAGAGCAGTCATCTACTCTACTGTGTTTCCAATGGGGTCCGAACAGTGAGCTTGCTCAGAACAAAACAACTGTGCTACCTACACACACGGGCCATATCTAGTTCAAATCTGCTTAGGAAACTGACAAGAACAGTAGCTCCTCTTCAGTCCAATACACTATACTTGCTGGGAACAGACGGGAGTGCTATTTGCACTGTGTATGGCAATGGGAGCACAATAGTGACTTTCCTTACCAGAAAACAACTCTTGCTCATAGTATCAGAAACTGCATGTGATTCAACTCCATTTAGGACTGGGAAACAAATGCTAGCTCGCCTTACAGGAAACACACTCTGCTTCAGAGAAAAGAGCACTCTTCTACTCTACTGTGTTTCCTATAGGGCCAGAACAGTTAGCTTGCTCAGAACAAAAGAACTGTGCTTCCTACACACACGGGCCATAACTAGTTCAACTCTGCTTAGGAAACTGACAAGAACAGTAGCTCCTCTTCAGTCCAATACACTGTACTTGCTGGGAACAGACGCGAGTGCTATTTGCACTGTGTATGGCAAAAGGAGCACAATAGTGACTTTCCTTACCAGAACAACTCTTGCTCGTAGGACCAAAAACTGCATGTGATTCAACTCCATTTAGGACTGGGAAACAAACGCTAGCTCGCCTTACAAGAAACACACTCTGCTTTTGAGAAAAGAGCACTCTTCTATTCTACTGTGGTTCATATGGGGTCCGAACATTGAGCTTGCTCAGAACAAAAGAACTGGGATTCCTACACACACTGGCCATATCTAGTTCAACTCTGCTTAGGAAACTGACAAGAACAGTAGCTCCTCTTCAGTCCAATACACTGTACTTGCTGGCAACAGACGCGAGTGCTATTTCCACTGTGTATGGCAATGGGAGTGCAATAGTGACTTTCCTTACCAGAAAACAACTCTTGCTCGTAGGACCAAAAACTGGATGTGATTCAACTCCATTTCGGACTGGGAAACAAACGCTAGCTCGCCTTACAAGAAATACACTCTGCTTTTGATAAAAGAGCACTCTTCTACTCTACTGTGTTTCCTATGGGATCCGAACAGTGAGCTTGCTGAGAACAAAAGAACTGTGCTTCCTACACACAGGGGCCATATCTAGGTCAACTCTGCTTAGGAAACTGACAAGAACAGTAGCTCCGTTTCAGTACAATACACTGTATTTGCTGGGAACAGACGCGAGTGCTATTTGCACTGTGTATGGAATTGGGAGTGCAAGAGTGACTTTCCTTACCAGAAAACAGCTCTTGCTCATAGGACAAAAAACTGCATGTGATTCAACTCCATTTAGGACTGGGAAACAAACACTAGCTTGCCTTACAAGAAACACACTCTGCTTTTGAGAAAAGAGCACTCTTCTACTCTACTGTATTTCCTATGTGGTCCGAACAGTGAGCTTGCTCAGAACAAAAGAAATGTGCTTCCTACACACAGGGGCCTTATCTAGTTCAACTCTGCTTAGGAAACTGACAAGAACAGTAGCTCCGCTTCAGTCCAATACACTGTACTTGCTGGGAACAGACGCGAGTGCTATTTGCACTGGGTATGGCAATGGGAGCGCAAGAGTGACTTCCCTTACCAGAAAACAACTCTTGCTCATAGGACCAAAAACTGCATGTGATTCAACTCCATTTTGTTCTGGGAAACAAACGCTTGCTCGACTTACAAGAAACACACTCTGCTTTTGAGAAAAGAGCACTCTTCTACTCTACTGTGTTTCCTATGGGGTCTGAACAGTGAGCTTGCTCAGAACAAAAGAACAGTGCTTCCTACACATAGGGGCCATATCTAGTTCAACTCTCCTTAGAAAACTGACAAGAACAGTAGCTCCGCTTCAGTCCAATACACTGTAATTGCTGGGAACAGACGCGAGTGCTATTTGCACTGTGCATGGCAATGGGAGCGCATGAGTGACTTTCCTTACCAGAAAACAACTCTTGCTCATAGGACCAAAAATTGCATGTGATTCAACTCCACTTATGACTGGGAAACAAACGCTAGCTCGCCTTACAAGAAACACACTCTGCTTTTGATAAAAGAGCACTCTTCTTCTCTACTGTGTATCCTAGGGGGTCCAAACAGTGAGCTTGCTCAGAACAACAGAACTGTGCTTCCTCCACACACGGGCCATATCTAGTTCAACTCTGCTTAGGAAATTGACATGAACAGTAGCTCAACTTCAGTCCAATACACTGTACATGCAGGGAACAGACGCCAGTGCTATTTGTCCTCTGTATGACAATGGGAGCGCAATAGTGACTCTTCTTATCAGAAAACACCTCTTGCTCGTAGGACCAGAAACTTCATGGGATTCAACTCCATTTCTGACTGGGAAACAAACACTAGCTCGCCTTACAAGAAACACACTCTGCTTTTGAGAAAAGAGGACTCTTGTACTCTACTGTATTTCCTATGTGGTCCGAACAGTGAGCTTGCTCAGAACAAAAGAACTGTGCTTCCTACACACAGGGGCCATATCTAGTTCAACTCTGCTTAGGAAACTGACAAGAACAGTAGCTGTGCTTCATTCCAATACACTGTACTTGCTGGGAACAGACGCGAGTGCTATTTGCACTGTGTATGGCAATGGGAGCGCAAGAGTGACTTTCCTTACCAGAAAACAACTCTTGCTCATAGGACTAAAACCTGCATGTGATTCAACTCCATTTAGGACTGGGAAACAAACGCTAGCTCGCCTTACAAGAAACACACTCTGCTTTTGAGAAAAGAGCACTATTCTACTCTACTGTGTTTCCTATAGGGCCAGAACAGTGAGCTTGGTCAGAACAAAAGAACTGTGCTTCATACAAATACGGCCATATCTAGTTCAATTATGCTTAGGAAACTGAAAAGAACAGCAGATCCTCTTCAATCCAATACAGTGTACATGCTGGGAACAGACGCCAGTGTTATTTGCCCTGTGAATGACAATGGGAGCACAATAGTGACTCTTCTTACCAGAAAACAACTCTTGCTCTTAGGACAAGAAACTGCATGTGATTCAACTCCATTTAGGTCTGGGAAACAAATGCTAGCTCGCTTTACATGAAACACACTCTGCTTTTGAGAAAAGAGCACTCTTCTACTCTACTGTGTTTCCTATGGGGTCTGAACAGTGAGCTTGCTCAGAACAAAAGAACTGTGCTTCCTACACACAGGGGCAATATCTAGTTCAACTCTGCTTAGGAAACTGACAAGAACAGTAGCTCCGCTTCAGTCCAATACACTGTACTTGCTGGGAACAGACGCGAGTGCTATTTGCACTGTGTAAGGCAATGGGAGCGCAAGAGTGACTTTCCTTACCAGAAAACAACTCTTGCTCATAGGACAAAAAACTGCATGTGATTCAACTCCATTTAGGCCTGGGAAACAAACGCTAGCTCGCCTTACAAGAAACACACTCTGCTTTTGAGAAAAGAGCACTCTTCTACTCTGCTGTGTATCCTATGGGGTCCGAACAGTGAGCTTGCTCAGAACAACAGAACTGTGCTTCCTCCACACACGGGCCATATCTAGTTCAACTCTGCTTAGGAAACTGACAAGAACAGTAGCTCCGCTTCAGTCCAATACACTGTATGTGCAGGGAACAGACGCCAGTGCTATTTGTCCTCTGTACGACAATGGGAGCGCAATAGTGACTCTTCTTATCAGAAAACACCTCTGGCTCATAGGACCAGAAACTGCATGGGATTCAACTCCATTTCTCACTCGGAAACAAACACTAGCTTGCCTTACAAGAAACACACTCTGCTTTTGAGAAAAGAGCACTCTTCTACTCTACTGTATTTCCTATGTGGTCCGAACAGTGAGCTTGCATAGAACAAAAGAACTGTGCTTCCTACACACAGGGCCCATATCTAGTTCAACTCTGCTTAGGAAACTGACAAGAACAGTAGCTCCGCTTCAGTCCAATACACTGTACTTGCTGGGAACAGACGCGAGTGCTATTTGCACTGGGTATGGCAATGGGAGCGCAAGAGTGACTTCCCTTACCAGAAAACAACTCTTGCTCATAGGACCAAAAACTGCATGTGATTCAACTACATTTTGTTCTGGGAAACAAACGCTTGCTCGCCTTACAAGAAACACACTCTGCTTTTGAGAAAAGAGCACTCTTCTACTCTACTGTGTTTCCTATATGGCCAGAACAGTGAGCTTGGTCAGAACAAAAGAACTGTGCTTCATACAAATACGGCCATATCTAGTTCAATTATGCTTAGGAAACTGAAAAAAACAGTAGATCCTATTCAGTCCAATACAGTGTACATGCTGGGAACAGACGCCAGTGTTATTTGCCCTGTGAATGACAATGGGAGCACAATAGTAACTCTTCTTACCAGAAAACAACTCTTGCTATTAGGACCAGAAACTGCATGTGATTCAACTCCATTTATGACTGGGAAACAAACGCTAGCTTGCCTTACAAGAAACACACTCTGCTTTTGAGAAAAGAGCACTCTTCTACTCTACTGTGTTTCCTATGGGGTCCGAACAGTGAGCTTGCTCAGAACAAAAGAATTGTGCTTCCTACACACATGGGCCATATCTAGTTCAACTCTGCCTAGGAAACTGACAAGAACAGTAGCTCCTCTTCAGTCCAATACACTGTACTTGCTGGGAACAGACGCGAGTGCTATTTGCACTGTGTATGGCAAAAGGAGCACAATAGTGACTTTCCTTACCAGAAAACAACTCTTGCTCGTAGGACCAAAAACTGCATGTGATTCAACTCCATTTAGGACTGGGAAACAAACGCTAGCTCGCCTTACAAGAAACACACTCTGCTTTTGAGAAAAGAGCACTCTTCTATTCTACTGTGGTTCATATGGGGTCCGAACATTGAGCTTGCTCAGAACAAAAGAACTGTGCTTCCTACACACACTGGCCATATCTAGTTCAACTCTGCTTAGGAAACTGACAAGAACAGTAGCTCCTCTTCAGTCCAATACACTGTACTTGCTGGGAACAGACGCGAGTGCTATTTGCCCTGTGTATGACATATGGAGCACAATAGTGACTCTTCTTACCAGAAAACAACTCTTGCTCGTAGGACCAGAAACTGCATGTAATTCAACTCCATTTAGGATTGGGAAACAAACGCTAGCTCGCCTTACAAGAAACACACTCTGCTTTTGAGAAAAGAGCCTTCTTCTAATCTAAAGTGTTTCCTATGGGGTCCGAACAGTGAGCTTGCTCAGAACAAAAGAACTGTGTTTCCTACACACAGGAGCCATATCTAGTTCAACTCTGCTTAGGACACTGACAAGAACAGTAGCTCCTATTCAGTCCAATACACTGTAATTCCTGTGAAGAGACGCGAGCGCTATTTGCACTGTGTATGGCAATGGGAGCGTAATAGTGACTCTTCTTACCAGAAAACAACTCTTGCTCATAGGACCAGAAACTGCATGGGATTCAACTCCATTTGTGACTGGGAAACAAACATTAGCTCGCCTTACAAGAAACAGACTCTGCTTTTGAGAAAAGAGCACTCTTCTACTCTACTGTGTTTCCTATGGGATCCGAACAGTGAGCTTGCTCAGAACAAAAGAACTGTGCTTCCTACACACACGGCCATATCTAGTTCAACTCTGATTAGGAAACTGACAAGAACAGTAGCTCCTCTTCAGTCCAATACACTGTAGTTGCTGTGAACAGACAGGAGTGCTATTTGCACTGTGTAGGGGAATGGGAGCACAATAGTGACTTTCCTTACCAGAAAACAACTCATGCTCATGGGACCAAAAACTGCATGTGATTCAACTCCATTTAGGACTGGGAAACAAACACTAGCTCGCCTTACAAGAAACATACTCTGCTTTTGAGAAAAGAGCACTCTTCTACTCTACTGTGTTTTCTATAGAGCCAAAACAGTGAGCTTGCTCAGAACAACAGAACTGTGCTTCCTCCACACACGGGCCATATCTAGTTCAACTCTGCTTAGGAAACTGATATGAACAGTAGCTCAACTTCAGTCCAATACACTGTACATGCAGGGAACAGACGCCAGTGCTATTTGTCCTCTGTATGACAATGGGAGCGCAATAGTGACTCTTCTTATCAAAAAACACCTCTTGCTCGTAGGACCAGAAACTGCATGTGATTCAACTCCATTTAGGACTGGGAAACAAACGCTAGCTCGCCTTACAAGAAACACACTCTGCTTGTGAGAAAAGAGCACTCTTCTACTCTACTGTGTTTCCCATAGGGCCAGAACAGTGAGCTTGCTCAGAACAAAAGAACTGTGCTTCATACAAATACGGCCATATCTAGTTCAATTCTGCTTAGGAAACTGAAAAGAACAGTAGATCCTCTTCAGTCCAATACATTGTACATGCTGGGAACAGACGCCAGTGTTATTTGCCCTGTGAATGACAATGTGAGCACAATAGTGACTCTTCTTACCAGAAAACAACTCTTGCTCTTAGGACAAGAAACTGCATGTGATTCAACTCCATTTAGGACTGGGAAACAAATGCTAGCTCGCTTTACAAGAAACACACTCTTCTTTTGAGAAAAGAGCACTCTTCTACTCTACTGTGTTTCCTATGGGGTCTGAACAGTGAGCTTGCTCAGAACAAAAGAACAGTGCTTCCTACACACAGGGGCCATATCTAGTTCAACTCTGCTTAGAAATCTGAAAAGAACAGTAGCTCCTCTTCAGTTCAATACACTGTACAAGCTGGGAACAGATGCCAATGCTATTTGCACTGTGTATGGAAAATGGAATGCAATAGTGACTTTCCTTACCAGAAAAAAACTCTTGCTCATAGGACCAGAAACTGCATGTGCGTCGACTCCTTTTAGGACCTGGAAACAAATGCTATCTCACCTTACAAGAAACACACTCTGCTTTTGTGAAAAGAGCAGTCATCTACTCTACTGTGTTTCCAATGGGGTCCGAACAGTGAGCTTGCTCAGAACAAAACAACTGTGCTACCTACACACTCGGGCCATATCTAGTTCAAATCTGCTTAGGAAACTGACAAGAACAGTAGCTCCTCTTCAGTCCAATACACTATACTTGCTGGGAACAGACGGGAGTGCTATTTGCACTGTGTATGGCAATGGGAGCACAATAGTGACTTTCCTTACCAGAAAACAACTCTTGCTCATAGTATCAGAAACTGCATGTGATTCAACTCCATTTAGGACTGGGAAACAAATGCTAGCTCGCCTTACAGGAAACACACTCTGCTTCAGAGAAAAGAGCACTCTTCTACTCTACTGTGTTTCCTATAGGGCCAGAACAGTTAGCTTGCTCAGAACAAAAGAACTGTGCTTCCTACACACACGGGCCATAACTAGTTCAACTCTGCTTAGGAAACTGACAAGAACAGTAGCTCCTCTTCAGTCCAATACACTGTACTTGCTGGGAACAGACGCGAGTGCTATTTGCACTGTGTATGGCAAAAGGAGCACAATAGTGACTTTCCTTACCAGAACAACTCTTGCTCGTAGGACCAAAAACTGCATGTGATTCAACTCCATTTAGGACTGGGAAACAAACGCTAGCTCGCCTTACAACAAACACACTCTGCTTTTGAGAAAAGAGCACTCTTCTATTCTACTGTGGTTCATATGGGGTCCGAACATTGAGCTTGCTCAGAACAAAAGAACTGGGATTCCTACACACACTGGCCATATCTAGTTCAACTCTGCTTAGGAAACTGACAAGAACAGTAGCTCCTCTTCAGTCCAATACACTGTACTTGCTGGCAACAGACGCGAGTGCTATTTCCACTGTGTATGGCAATGGGAGTGCAATAGTGACTTTCCTTACCAGAAAACAACTCTTGCTCGTAGGACCAAAAACTGGATGTGATTCAACTCCATTTCGGACTGGGAAACAAACGCTAGCTCGCCTTACAAGAAATACACTCTGCTTTTGATAAAAGAGCACTCTTCTACTCTACTGTGTTTCCTATGGGATCCGAACAGTGAGCTTGCTGAGAACAAAAGAACTGTGCTTCCTACACACAGGGGCCATATCTAGGTCAACTCTGCTTAGGAAACTGACAAGAACAGTAGCTCCGTTTCAGTACAATACACTGTATTTGCTGGGAACAGACGCGAGTGCTATTTGCACTGTGTATGGAAATGGGAGTGCAAGAGTGACTTTCCTTACCAGAAAACAACTCTTGCTCATAGGACAAAAAACTGCATGTGATTCAACTCCATTTAGGACTGGGAAACAAACACTAGCTTGCCTTACAAGAAACACACTCTGCTTTTGAGAAAAGAGCACTCTTCTACTCTACTGTATTTCCTATGTGGTCCGAACAGTGAGCTTGCTCAGAACAAAAGAAATGTGCTTCCTACACACAGGGGCCTTATCTAGTTCAACTCTGCTTAGGAAACTGACAAGAACAGTAGCTCCGCTTCAGTCCAATACACTGTACTTGCTGGGAACAGACGCGAGTGCTATTTGCACTGGGTATGGCAATGGGAGCGCAAGAGTGACTTCCCTTACCAGAAAACAACTCTTGCTCATAGGACCAAAAACTGCATGTGATTCAACTCCATTTTGTTCTGGGAAACAAACGCTTGCTCGACTTACAAGAAACACACTCTGCTTTTGAGAAAAGAGCACTCTTCTACTCTACTGTGTTTCCTATGGGGTCTGAACAGTGAGCTTGCTCAGAACAAAAGAACAGTGCTTCCTACACATAGGGGCCATATCTAGTTCAACTCTCCTTAGAAAACTGACAAGAACAGTAGCTCCGCTTCAGTCCAATACACTGTAATTGCTGGGAACAGACGCGAGTGCTATTTGCACTGTGCATGGCAATGGGAGCGCATGAGTGACTTTCCTTACCAGAAAACAACTCTTGCTCATAGGACCAAAAATTGCATGTGATTCAACTCCACTTATGACTGGGAAACAAACGCTAGCTCGCCTTACAAGAAACACACTCTGCTTTTGATAAAAGAGCACTCTTCTTCTCTACTGTGTATCCTAGGGGGTCCAAACAGTGAGCTTGCTCAGAACAACAGAACTGTGCTTCCTCCACACACGGGCCATATCTAGTTCAACTCTGCTTAGGAAACTGACATGAACAGTAGCTCAACTTCAGTCCAATACACTGTACATGCAGGGAACAGACGCCAGTGCTATTTGTCCTCTGTATGACAATGGGAGCGCAATAGTGACTCTTCTTATCAGAAAACACCTCTTGCTCGTAGGACCAGAAACTTCATGGGATTCAACTCCATTTCTGACTGGGAAACAAACACTAGCTCGCCTTACAAGAAACACACTCTGCTTTTGAGAAAAGAGGACTCTTGTACTCTACTGTATTTCCTATGTGGTCCGAACAGTGAGCTTGCTCAGAACAAAAGAACTGTGCTTCCTACACACAGGGGCCATATCTAGTTCAACTCTGCTTAGGAAACTGACAAGAACAGTAGCTGTGCTTCATTCCAATACACTGTACTTGCTGGGAACAGACGCGAGTGCTATTTGCACTGTGTATGGCAATGGGAGCGCAAGAGTGACTTTCCTTACCAGAAAACAACTCTTGCTCATAGGACTAAAACCTGCATGTGATTCAACTCCATTTAGGACTGGGAAACAAACGCTAGCTCGCCTTACAAGAAACACACTCTGCTTTTGAGAAAAGAGCACTATTCTACTCTACTGTGTTTCCTATAGGGCCAGAACAGTGAGCTTGGTCAGAACAAAAGAACTTTGCTTCATACAAATACGGCCATATCTAGTTCAATTATGCTTAGGAAACTGAAAAGAACAGCAGATCCTCTTCAATCCAATACAGTGTACATGCTGGGAACAGACGCCAGTGTTATTTGCCCTGTGAATGACAATGGGAGCACAATAGTGACTCTTCTTACCAGAAAACAACTCTTGCTCTTAGGACAAGAAACTGCATGTGATTCAACTCAATTTAGGTCTGGGAAACAAATGCTAGCTCGCTTTACATGAAACACACTCTGCTTTTGAGAAAAGAGCACTCTTCTACTCTACTGTGTTTCCTATGGGGTCTGAACAGTGAGCTTGCTCAGAACAAAAGAACTGTGCTTCCTACACACAGGGGCAATATCTAGTTCAACTCTGCTTAGGAAACTGACAAGAACAGTAGCTCCGCTTCAGTCCAATACACTGTACTTGCTGGGAACAGACGCGAGTGCTATTTGCACTGGGTATGGCAATGGGAGCGCAAGAGTGACTTTCCTTACCAGAAAACAACTCTTGCTCATAGGACAAAAAACTGCATGTGATTCAACTCCATTTAGGCCTGGGAAACAAACGCTAGCTCGCCTTACAAGAAACACACTCTGCTTTTGAGAAAAGAGCACTCTTCTACTCTGCTGTGTATCCTATGGGGTCCGAACAGTGAGCTTGCTCAGAACAACAGAACTGTGCTTCCTCCACACACGGGCCATATCTAGTTCAACTCTGCTTAGGAAACTGACAAGAACAGTAGCTCCGCTTCAGTCCAATACACTGTATGTGCAGGGAACAGACGCCAGTGCTATTTGTCCTCTGTACGACAATGGGAGCGCAATAGTGACTCTTCTTATCAGAAAACACCTCTGGCTCATAGGACCAGAAACTGCATGGGATTCAACTCCATTTCTCACTCGGAAACAAACACTAGCTTGCCTTACAAGAAACACACTCTGCTTTTGAGAAAAGAGCACTCTTCTACTCTACTGTATTTCCTATGTGGTCCGAACAGTGAGCTTGCATAGAACAAAAGAACTGTGCTTCCTACACACAGGGCCCATATCTAGTTCAACTCTGCTTAGGAAACTGACAAGAACAGTAGCTCCGCTTCAGTCCAATACACTGTACTTGCTGGGAACAGACGCGAGTGCTATTTGCACTGGGTATGGCAATGGGAGCGCAAGAGTGACTTCCCTTACCAGAAAACAACTCTTGCTCATAGGACCAAAAACTGCATGTGATTCAACTACATTTTGTTCTGGGAAACAAACGCTTGCTCGCCTTACAAGAAACACACTCTGCTTTTGAGAAAAGAGCACTCTTCTACTCTACTGTGTTTCCTATATGGCCAGAACAGTGAGCTTGGTCAGAACAAAAGAACTGTGCTTCATACAAATACGGCCATATCTAGTTCAATTATGCTTAGGAAACTGAAAAGAACAGTAGATCCTATTCAGTCCAATACAGTGTACATGCTGGGAACAGACGCCAGTGTTATTTGCCCTGTGAATGACAATGGGAGCACAATAGTAACTCTTCTTACCAGAAAACAACTCTTGCTATTAGGACCAGAAACTGCATGTGATTCAACTCCATTTATGACTGGGAAACAAACGCTAGCTTGCCTTACAAGAAACACACTCTGCTTTTGAGAAAAGAGCACTCTTCTACTCTACTGTGTTTCCTATGGGGTCCGAACAGTGAGCTTGCTCAGAACAAAAGAATTGTGCTTCCTACACACATGGGCCATATCTAGTTCAACTCTGCCTAGGAAACTGACAAGAACAGTAGCTCCTCTTCAGTCCAATACACTGTACTTGCTGGGAACAGACGCGAGTGCTATTTGCACTGTGTATGGCAAAAGGAGCACAATAGTGACTTTCCTTACCAGAAAACAACTCTTGCTCGTAGGACCAAAAACTGCATGTGATTCAACTCCATTTAGGATTGGGAAACAAACGCTAGCTCGCCTTACAAGAAACACACTCTGCTTTTGAGAAAAGAGCCTTCTTCTAATCTAAAGTGTTTCCTATGAGGTCCGAACAGTGAGCTTGCTCAGAACAAAAGAACTGTGCTTCCTACACACAGGAGCCATATCTAGTTCAACTCTGCTTAGGACACTGACAAGAACAGTAGCTCCTATTCAGTCCAATACACTGTAATTCCTGTGAAGAGACGCGAGCGCTATTTGCACTGTGTATGGCAATGGGAGCGTAATAGTGACTCTTCTTACCAGAAAACAACTCTTGCTCATAGGACCAGAAACTGCATGGGATTCAACTCCATTTGTGACTGGGAAACAAACATTAGCTCGCCTTACAAGAAACAGACTCTGCTTTTGAGAAAAGAGCACTCTTCTACTCTACTGTGTTTCCTATGGGATCCGAACAGTGAGCTTGCTCAGAACAAAAGAACTGTGCTTCCTACACACATGGCCATATCTAGTTCAACTCTGATTAGGAAACTGACAAGAACAGTAGCTCCTCTTCAGTCCAATACACTGTAGTTGCTGTGAACAGACAGGAGTGCTATTTGCACTGTGAAGGGGAATGGGAGCACAATAGTGACTTTCCTTACCAGAAAACAACTCATGCTCATGGGACCAAAAACTGCATGTGATTCAACTCCATTTAGGACTGGGAAACAAACACTAGCTCGCCTTACAAGAAACATACTCTGCTTTTGAGAAAAGAGCACTCTTCTACTCTACTGTGTTTTCTATAGAGCCAAAACAGTGAGCTTGCTCAGAACAAAAGAACTGTGCTTCCTACACAAACGGCCATATCTAGTTCAATTCTGCTTAGGAAACTGACAATAACAGTGGATCTTCTTCAGTCCAATACACTGTACTTGCTGGGAACAGACGCGAGTGCTATTTGCACTGTGTATGACAGTGAGAGTGCAATAGTGACTCTTCTTACCAGAAAACAAATCTTGCTCATAGGACCACAAGCTGCATGTGATTCAACTCCGTTTAGGACTGAGAAACAAACACTAGCTCGCCTTACAAGAAACACACTCTGCTTTTGAGAAAAGAGCACTCTTCTACTCTACTGTGTTTCTTACAGTGCCAGAATAATGAGCTTGCTCAGAACAAAAGAACTTTGCTTCCTACACACACGGGCGATATCTAGTTCAACTCTGCTTAGGAAACTGACAAGAACAGTAGCTCCTCTTCAGTCCAATACCTGTACATGCTGGGAACAGACGCGAGTGCTATTTGCCCTGTGTATGACATATGGAGCACAATAGTGACTCTTCTTACCAGAAAAAACTCTTGCTCGTAGGACCAGAAACTGCATGTGATTCAACTCCATTTAGGACTGAAAAACACACGGTAGCTCGCCTTACAAGAAACACACTCTGCTTTTGAGAAAAGAGCCCTCTTCTAATCTAAAGTGTTTCCTATGGGGTCCGAACAGTGAGCTTGCTCAGAACAAAAGAACTGTGCTTCCTACACACACGGCCATATCTAGTTCAATTCTGCTTAGGAAACTAACAAGAACAGTAGCTCCTCTTCAGTACAATACCTGTACATGCTGGGAACAGACGCGAGTGCTATTTGCATTATGTATGGCAATGGGAGCACAATAGTGACTTTCCTTACCAGAAAACAACTCTAGCTCGTAGGAAGCAAAACTGCATGTGATTCAACTCCATTTAGGACTGGAAACAAACGCTAGCTCGCCTTACAAGAAAAACACTCTGCTTTTGAGAAAAGAGCACTCTTCAACTCTACTGCGTTTCCTATAGGGCCATAACAGTGAGCTTGCTCTGAACAAAGGAACTGTGCATCCTACACACAGGGGCCATATCTAGTTCAACTCTGCTTAGGAAACTGACAAGAACAGTAGCTCATCTTCAGTCCAATACACTGTACTTGCTGCGAACAGACGCGAGTGCTGTTTGCACTGTGTATGGCAATGGGAGCACAATAGTGACTCTTCTTACCAGAAAACAACTCTTGCTCGTAGGACCAAAAACTACATGTGATTCAACTCCATTTAGGACTGGGAAACAAACGCTAGCTTGCCTTACAAGAAACACACTCTGCTTTTGAGAAAAGAGCACTCTTCTACTCTACTGTGTTTCCTATAGGGCCAAAACAGTGAGCTTGCTCAGAACAAAAGAACTGTGCTTCCTACACACACGGTCATATCTAGTTCAATTCTGCTTATGAAACTGACAAGAATAGTAGATCCTCTTCAGTCCAATACTCTGTAGTTGCTGGAAACAGACGCGAGTGCTATTTGCCCAGTGTATGACAATGGGAGGGCAATAGTGACTCTTCTTACCAGAAAACAATTCTTGCTCATAGGACAAGAAACTGCATGTGATTCAACTCCATTTAGGATTGGGAAAATAATGCTAGCTCGCCTTACAAGAAACACACACTGCTTTTGAGAAACGGGCACTCTTCTACTCTACTGTTTTTCTTATGGGGTCAGAACAATGAGCTTTCTCAGAACAGAAGAACTATGCTTCCTACACACACGGGCCATATCTAGATCAATTCTGCTTAGGAAACTGACAAGGACAGTAGATCCTCTTCAGTCCAATACACTGTACATGCTGGGAACAGACGCGAATGCTATTTGACCTGTGTATGACATATGGAGCACAATAGTGACTCTTCTTTCCAGAAAACAACTCTTGCTCGTAGGACCAGAAACTGCATGTAATTCAACTCCATTTAGGATTGGGAAACAAACGCTAGCTCGCCTTACAAGAAACACACTCTGCTTTTGAGAAAAGAGCAATCTTCTAATCTAATGTGTTTCCTATGGGGTCCGAACAGTGAGCTTGCTCAGAACAAAAGAACTGTGCTTCCTACACACACGAGCCATATCTAGTTCAACTCTGCTTAGGAAACTGACAAAAACAGTAGTTCCTCTTCAGTCCAATACATTGTAATTCCTGCGAAGAGACGCGAGTGCTATTTGCACTGTGTATGGCAATGGGAGCGTAATAGTGACTCTTCTTACCAGAAAACAACTCTTGGTCATAGGACCAGAAACTGCATGGGATTCAACTCCATTTAGGACTCCGAAACAAACACTAGCTCGCCTTACAAGAAAAACACTCTGCTTTTGAGAAAAGAACACTCTTCTACTCTACTGTGTTTCCTTTGGGGTCCAAACAGTGAGCTTGCTCAGAACAAAAGAACTGTGCTTCCTACACACACACCCATATCTAGTTCAATTCTGCTTAGGAAACTGACAAGAACAGTAGCTCCTCTTCAGTCCAGTACACTGTACTTGCTGGGAACAGACGCGAGTGCTATTTGCACTGTGTATGGCAATCGGAGCACAATAGTGACTTTCCTTACCAGAAAACAACTCTTGCTCGTAGGACCAGAAACTGCATGTGATTCAACTCTATTTAGGACGGGGAAACAAACGCTAGCTCGACTTACAAGAAACACACTCTGCTTTAGAGAAAAGAGCACTCTTCTACTCTACTGTGTTATTATAAGGCCTGAACAGTGAGCTTGCTCAGAACAAAAGAACTGTGCTTCCTACACACACACCCATATCTAGTTCAATTCTGCTTAGGAACCTGACAAGAACAGTTGATCCTCTTCAGTCCAATACACTGGACTTGCTGGGAACATACGCGAGTGCTGTTTGCACTGTGTATGGCAATTGGAGCAAAATAGTGACTCCTCTTACCAGAAAAGAACGCTTGCTCGTAGGACAAAAAACTGCATGTGACTCAACTCCATTTAGGACTGGGAAATAAACTCTAGCTCGCTTTACAAGAAACACACTCTGCTTTTGAGAAAAGAGCACTCTTCTACTCTACTGTGTTTCCTATATGGCCAGAACAGTGAGCTTGCACAGAACAAAAGAACTGTGCTTCCTACACACACGGTCCATATCTAGTTCAACTCTGCTTAGGAAACTGACAAGAACAGTAGCTCCTCTTCAGTCCAATACACTGTACTTGCGTGGAACAGACACGAGTGCTATTTGCACTGTGTATGGCAATTGGAGCACAATAGTGACTCGTCTTACCAGAAAACAACTCTTGCTTGTAGGACAAAAAACTGCATGTGACTCAACTTCATTTAGGACAAGGAAACAAACGCTAGCTCGACTTACAAGAAACACACTCTGCTTTAGAGAAAAGAGCACTCTTCTACTCTTCTGTGTTTCCTATTGTGTCCAAACAGTGAGCTTGCTTAGAACAAAAGAACTGTGCTTCCTACACACATGGACCATATCTAGTTCAATTCTGCTTAGGAAACTGACAAGAACTGTAGCTCCTATACAGTCCCATACTCTGTACTTGCTGGGAACAGACGCGAGTGCTATTTGCACTGTGTATGGCATTTGGAGCGCAATAGTGACTCTTCTTACCAGAAAACAACTCTTGCTCGTAGGACCAAAAACTGCATGTGACTCAACTCCATTTAGGACTGGGAAACAAACGCGAGCTCACCTTACAAGAAACACACTTTGCTTTAGAGAAAAGAGCACTCTTCTACTCTACTGTGTTTCCTATAGGGCCAGAACAGTGAGCTTGCTCAGAACAAAAAAACTGTGCTTCTACACAAAGGGGCCATATCTAGTTAAACTCTGCTTAGGAAACTGACAAGTACAGTAGCTCCTCTTCAGTCCGATAAACTGTACTTGCTGGGATCAGACGCCAGTGCTATTTGTCCTGTGTATGGCAATGACAGCGCAATAGTGACTATTCTTACCATAAAACAACTCTCTCTCATAGTACCAGAAACTGCATGTGATTCCACTCCATTTAGGACTGTGAAACAAACGCTAGCTTGCCTTACAAGAAACACACTCTGCTTTTGAGAAAAGAGCACTCTTCTACTCTACTGTGTTTCTTATGGGTTCCAAACAGTAAGCTTGCTCAGAACAAAAGAACTGTGCTTCCTACACGCACGGACCATATCTAGTTCAAGGCTGCTTAGGAACCTGACAAGAACAGTAGATCCTGTTCAGTCCAATACACTGTACTTGCTGGGAACAGACGCGAGTGCTATTTGTCCTGTGTATGGCAATGGCAGTGCAATATTGACTCTTCTTACCAGAAAACAACTCTTGCTCCTAGTACCAGAAACTGCATGTGACTCAACTCCATTTAGGACTGGGAAACAAACGCTAGCTCTCCTTACAAGAAACACACTCTGCTTTTGAGAAAAGAGCACTCTTCTACTCTACTGTGTTTCCTATGGGATCCAAACAGTAATCTTGCTCAGAATAAAAGAACTGTGCTTCCTACACACACCGACCATATCTAGTTCAACTCTGCTTAGGAAACTGACAAGATCAGTAGCTCCTCTTCAGTCCGATACACTGTACTTGCTGGGAACTGACGCGAGTGCTATTTGCACTGTGTATGGCAATAGGAGTGCAATAGTGACTTTCCTTACCAGAAAACAACTCTTGCTCGTAGGACCAGAAACTGCATGTGATTCAACTCCATTTAGGACTGGGAAACAAACGCTAGCTCTCCTTACAAGAAACACACTCTGGTTTTGAGAAAAGAGCACTCTTCTACTCTACAGTGTTTCCTATGGGGTCTGAACAGTGAGCTTGCTCAGAACAAAAGAACTGTGCTTCCTACACACGGCCATATCTAGTTCAATTCTGCTTAGGAACCTAACAAGAACAGTAGCTCTTCTTCAGTCCAATACACTGAACTTGCTGGGAAAAGACGCGAGTGCTATTTGTCCTGTGTATGGCAATGGCAGCGCAATAGTGACTCTTCTTATCAGAAAACAACTCTTGCTCGTAGGACCAGAAACTGCATGTGATTCAACTCTATTTAGGACTGGGAAACAAACGCTAGCTGGCCTTACAAGAAAAACACTCTGCTTTAGAGAAAAAGCACTCTTCTACTCTACTGTGTTTCCTATAGGGCCAGAACAGTAAGCTTGCTCAGAACAAAAGAACTGTGCTTCCTACACATGGGCCATATCTAGTTCAACTCTGCTTAGGAAACTGACCAGAACAGTAGCTCCTCTTCAGTCCGATACACTGTACTTGCTGGGAACAGACGCGAGTGCTCTTTGCAGTGTGTATTGCAATGGGAGCGCAATAGTTAATTTCCTTTACTAGAAAACAACTCTTGCTGGTAGGACCAGAAACTGCATGTGATTCATCTCCATTTAGGACTGGGAAACAAATGCTAGCTCGCCTTACATGAAACACATTCTCCTTTTGAGAAAAGAGCACTCTTCTACTCTACTGTGTTTCCTATGTGGTCCGAACAGTTAGCTTGCTCAGAACAAATGAACTGTGCTTACTACACACACGGGCCATATCTAGTTGAATTCTACTTAGGAAACTGACAAGAACAGTAGCTCCTCTTCAGTCCAATACACTGTACTTTCTGGGAACAGACGCGAGTGCTATTTGCACTGTGTATGGCAATTGGAGCACAATAGTGACTCGTCTTACCAGAAAACAACTCTTGCTTGTAGGACAAAATACTGCATGTGACTCAACACCATATAGGACTGAGAACCAAACGCAAGCTCGCCTTACAAGAAACACACTCTGCTTTTGAGAAAAGAGCACTCTTCTACTCTACTGTCTTTCCTACGGGTTCCGAACAGTAAGCTTGCTCAGAACAAAAATACTGTGCTTACTACACACACGGCCATATCTAGTTCAAGTCTGCTTAGGAACCTGACAAGAACAGTAGATCCTCTTCAGTCCAATACACTGTACTTGCTGGGAACAGACGCGTGTTCTATTTGCACTGTGTATGGCAATGGGAGCGCAATAGTGACTTTCCTTATCAGAAAACAATTCTTGCTCATAGGTCCAGAAACTGCATGTAATTCAACTCCATATAGGACTGGGAAACAAACGCTAGCTCGACTTACAAGAAACACACTCTGCTTTTGAGAAAAGAGCACTCTTCTACTCTACTGTGTTTCCTATAGGGCCAGAACAGTGAGCTTGCTTAGAACAAAAGAACTGTGCTTCCTACACACACGGCCATATCTAGTTCAACTCTGCTTAGGAACATGACAAGAACAGTAGATCCTCTTCAGTCCAATACACTGTACATCCTGGGAACAGATGCCAGTGCTATTTGCCATCTGTATGACAATGGGAGCACAATAGTGACTCTTCTTACCAGAAAACAAGTCTTGCTCATAGGACCAGAAACTGCATGTGATTCAACTCCATTTAGGACTGGGAAACAAACACTAGCTCGTCTTACAATAAACACACTCTGATTTAGAGAAAAAATCATTTTTCTACACTACTGTGTTTGCTAAGTGGTCCGAACAGTGAACTTGCTCAGAACAAAAGAACTGTGCTTTCAACACACACGGCCATATCTAGTTCAATTCTGCTTAGGAACCTGACAAGAACAGTAGATCCTCTTCAGTCGAATACACTGTACTTGCTGAGAACCGACGCCAGTGCAATTTGTCCTGTGTATGGCAATGGCAGCACAATATTGACTCTTCTTACCAGAAAACAACTCTTGCTCGTAGGACCAGAAATTGCATGGGATTCAACTCCATTTAGGACTGGGAAACAAACGCTAGCTCTCCTTACAAGAAACACACTATGCTTTTGAGAATAGAGCACTCTTCTACTCTACTGTGTTTCCTATGGTGTCCAAACAGTGAGCTTGCTCAGAACAAAAGAACTGTGCTTCCTACACACACCGACCATATCTAGTTCAACTCTGCTTAGGAAACTGACAAGAACAGTAGTTTCTATTCAGTCCAATACACTGTACTTGCTGGGAACAGACGCGAGTGCTATTTGCACTGTTTATGGCAATGGGTGCACAATAGTGACTTTCCTTACAAGAAAACAACTCTTGCTCATAGGACCGGAAACTGCCTGTGATTGAACTCCATTTAGGACTAGGAAACAAACGCCAGCTCGCGTTACAAGAAACACACTCTGCTTTAGAGAAAAGAGCACTCTTCTACTCTACTGTGTTTCCTATGAGGTCCGAACAGTGAGATTGCTCAGAACAAAAAAACTGTGCTTCCTACACACACCGCCATACTTAGTTCAATTCTGCTTAGGAACCTGAAAAGAGCAGTAGATCCTCTTCATTCCAATACACTGTACTGCTGGGAACAGACAACAGTGCTATTTGTCCTGTGTATGGCAATGGCAGCACAACAGTGACTTTTCCTGCCATAAAAAAAACTCTTCCTAGTAGGACCAGAAACTGCATGTGATTCAACTCCATTTAGGACTGGGAAACCAAGGCCAGCTCGCCTTACAAGAAACACACTCTGCTTTTGAGAAAAGAGCACTCTTCTACTCTACTGTGTTTCCTATGGGGTCTGAACAGTGAGCTTGCTCAGAACAAAAAAACTGTGCTTCCTACACACACGGGCCATATCTAGTTCAATTCTGCTTATAAACCTGACAAGAACAGTAGTTCCTCTTCAGTCCAATACACTGTACTTGCTGGGAACAGACGCGTGTGCTATTTGCACTGTGTATGACAATGGGAGCGAAATAGTGACTTTCCTTATCAGAAAACAATTCTTGCTCGTAGGTCCAGAAACTGCATGTGATTCAACTCCATATAGGACTGGGAAAAAAACGCTAGCTCGCCTTACAAGAAACACACTCTGCTTTTGAGAAAAGGGCCGTCTTCTACTCTACTGTGTTTCCTATAGGGCCAGAACAGTGAGCTTGCTCAGAACAAAAGAACTGTGCTTCCTACACACATGGCCATATCTAGTTCAACTCTGCTTAGGAACCGGACAAGAACAGTAGATCCTCTTCATTCCAATACACTGTACATGCTGGGAACAGATGCCAGTGCTATTTGCCCTCTGTATGACAATTCGAGCACAATAGTGACTCTTCTTACCAGAAACAACTCTTGCTTGTAGGACCAGAAACTGCATGTGATTCAACTCCATTTAGGACTGGGAAACAAATGCTAGCTCGCCTTACTTGAAACACACTCTGCTTTTGAGAAAAGAGCACTCTTCTACTCTACTGTGTTTCCTATGGGGTCGAAACAGTGAGCTTGCTCAGAACAAAAGAACTGTGCTTCCTACACACACGGGCCATATCTATTTCAACTCTGCTTACGAAACTGACAAGAACAGTAGCTCCTCTTCAGTCCAATACACTGTACTTGCGGGGAACAGACGCGAGTGCTATTTGCACTGTCTATGGCAATTAGAGCACAATAGTGACTCGTCTTACCAGAAAACAACTCTTGCTCGTAGGACAAAAAACTGCATGTGACTCAACTCCATTTAGGACTGGGAAACAAACGTTAGCTCGCTTTCCAAGAAACACCCTCTGCTTTTGAGAAAAGAGCACTCTTCTATTCTACTGTGTTTCCTATGTGTTCCGAACAGTGAGCTTGCTCAGAAAAAAAAACCTGTGCTTCCTACACACACGGACCATATCTAGTTCAACTCTGCTTAGAAAACTGAAAAGAACAGTAGCTCCTCTTCAGTTCAATACACTGTACTTGCTGGGAACAGATGCCAGTGCTATTTGCACTGTGTATGGCAAGTGGAGTGCAATAGTGACTTTCCTTACCAGAAAAAAACTCTTGCTCATAGGACCAGAAACTGCATGTGCTTCGACTCCTTTTAGGACCTGGAAACAAATGCTATCTCACCTTACAAGAAACACACTCTGCTTTTGTGAAAAGAGCAGTCATCTACTCTACTGTGTTTCCTATGGGGTCCGAACAGTGAGCTTGCTCAGAACAAAACAACTGTGCTACCTACACACACGGGCCATATCTAGTTCAAATCTGCTTAGGAAACTGACAAGAACAGTAGCTCCTCTTCAGTCCAATACACTATACTTGCTGGAACAGACGGGAGTGCTATTTGCACTGTGTATGGCAATGGGAGCACAATAGTGACTTTCCTTACCAGAAAACAACTCTTGCTCATAGTATCAGAAACTGCATGTGATTCAACTCCATTTAGGACTGGGAAACAAATGCTAGCTCGCCTTACAGGAAACACACTCTGCTTCAGAGAAAAGAGCACTCTTCTACTCTACTGTGTTTCCTATAGGGCCAGAACAGTTAGCTTGCTCAGAACAAAAGAACTGTGCTTCCTACACACACGGGCCATATCTAGTTCAACTCTGCTTAGGAAACTGACAAGAACAGTAGCTCCTCTTCAGTCCAATACACTGTACTTGCTGGGAACAGACGCGAGTGCTATTTGCACTGTGTATGGCAAAAGGAGCACAATAGTGACTTTCCTTACCAGAAAACAACTCTTGCTCATAGGACCAAAAACTGCATGTGATTCAACTCCATTTAGGACTGGGAAACAAACGCTAGCTCGCCTTACAAGAAACACACTCTGCTTTTGAGAAAAGAGCACTCTTCTATTCTACTGTGGTTCATATGGGGTCCGAACATTGAGCTTGCTCAGAACAAAAGAACTGGGCTTCCTACACACACTGGCCATATCTAGTTCAACTCTGCTTAGGAAACTGACAAGAACAGTAGCTCCTCTTCAGTCCAATACACTGTACTTGCTGGGAACAGACGCGAGTGCTATTTGCACTGTGTATGGCAATGGGAGTGCAATAGTGACTTTCCTTACCAGAAAACAACTCTTGCTCGTAGGACCAAAAACTGGATGTGATTCAACTCCATTTAGGACTGGGAAACAAACGCTAGCTCGCCTTACAAGAAATACACTCTGCTTTTGAGAAAAGAGCACTCTTCTACTCTACTGTGTTTCCTATGGGGTCCGAACAGTGAGCCTGCTGAGAACAAAAGAACTGTGCTTCCTACACACAGGGGCCATATCTAGGTCAACTCTGCTTAGGAAACTGACAAGAACAGTAGCTCCGCTTCAGTCCAATACACTGTATTTGCTGGGAACAGACGCGAGTGCTATTTGTACTGTGTTTGGCAATGGGAGCGCAAGAGTGACTTTCCTTCCCAGAAAACAACTCTTGCTCATAGGACAAAAAACTGCATGTGATTCAACTCCATTTAGGACTGGGAAACAAACGCTAGCTCGCCTTAAAAGAAACACACTCTGCTTTTGAGAAAAGAGCACTCTTCTACTCTGCTGTGTATCCTATGGGGTCCGAACAGTGAGCTTGCTCAGAACAACAGAACTGTGCTTCCTCCACACACGGGCCATATCTAGTTCAACTGTGCTTAGGAAACTGACAAGAACAGTAGCTCCGCTTCAGTCCAATACACTGTATGTGCAGGGAACAGACGCCAGTGCTATTTGTCCTCTGTATGACAATGGGAGCGCAATAGTGACTCTTCTTATCAGAAAACACCTCTGGCTCATAGGACCAGAAACTGCATGGGATTCAACTCCATTTCTGACTGGGAAACAAACACTAGCTTGCCTTACAAGAAACACACTCTGCTTTTGAGAAAAGAGCACTCTTCTACTCTACTGTATTTCCTATGTGGTCCGAACAGTGAGCTTGCTCAGAACAAAAGAAATGTGCTTCCTACACACAGGGGCCATATCTAGTTCAACTCTGCTTAGGAAACTGACAAGAACAGTAGCTCCGCTTCAGTCCAATACACTGTACTTGCTGGGAACAGACGCGAGTGCTATTTGCACTGGGTATGGCAATGGGAGCGCAAGAGTGACTTCCCTTACCAGAAAACAACTCTTGCTCATAGGACCAAAAACTGCATGTGATTCAACTCCATTTTGTTCTGGGAAACAAACGCTTGCTCGACTTACAAGAAACACACTCTGCTTTTGAGAAAAGAGCACTGTTCTACTCTACTGTGTTTCCTATGGGGTCTGAACAGTGAGCTTGCTCAGAACAAAAGAACAGTGCTTCCTACACATAGGGGCCATATCTAGTTCAACTCTCCTTAGAAAACTGACAAGAACAGTAGCTCCGCTTCAGTCCAATACACTGTAATTGCTGGGAACAGACGCGAGTGTTATTTGCACTGTGTATGGCAATGGGAGCGCATGAGTGACTTTCCTTACCAGAAAACAACTCTTGCTCATAGGACCAAAAATTGCATGTGATTCAACTCCATTTATGACTGGGAAACAAACGCTAGCTCGCCTTACAAGAAACACACTCTGCTTTTGAGAAAAGAGCACACTTCTTCTCTAATGTGTATCCTAGGGGGTCCAAACAGTGAGCTTGCTCAGAACAACAGAACTGTGCTTCCTCCACACACGGGCCATATCTAGTTCAACTCTGCTTAGGAAACTGACATGAACAGTAGCTCAACTTCAGTCCAATACACTGTACATGCAGGGAACAGACGCCAGTGCTATTTGTCCTCTGTATGACAATGGGAGCGCAATAGTGACTCTTCTTATCAGAAAACACCTCTTGCTCGTAGGACCAGAAACTGCATGGGATTCAACTCCATTTCTGACTGGGAAACAAACACTAGCTCGCATTACAAGAAACACACTCTGCTTTTGAGAAAAGAGCACTCTTGTACTCTACTGTATTTCCTATGTGGTCGAACAGTGAGCTTGCTCAGAACAAAAGAACTGTGCTTCCTACACACACGGACCATATCTATTTCAACTCTGCTTACGAAACTGACAAGAACAGTAGCTCCTCTTCAGTCCAATACACTGTACTTGCGGTTAACAGACGCGAGTGCTATTTGCACTGTCTATGGCAATTAGAGCACAATAGTGACTCGTCTTACCAGAAAACAACTCTTGCTCGTAGGACAAAAAACTGCATGTGACTCAACTCTATTTAGGACTGGGAAACAAACGTTAGCTCGCTTTCCAAGAAACACCCTCTGCTTTTGAGAAAAGAGCACTCTTCTATTCTACTGTGTTTCCTAAGTGTTCCGAACAGTGAGCTTGCTCAGAAAAAAAAAACCTGTGCTTCCTACACACACGGACCATATCTAGTTCAACTCTGCTTAGAAAACTGAAAAGAACAGTAGCTCCTCTTCAGTTCAATACACTGTACATGCTGGGAACAGATGCCAGTGCTATTTGCACTGTGTATGGCAAATGGAGTGCAATAGTGACTTTCCTTACCAGAAAAAAACTCTTGCTCATAGGACCAGAAATTGCATGTGCTTCAACTCCTTTTAGGACCTGGAAACAAATGCTATCTCACCTTACAAGAAACACACTCTGCTTTTGTGAAAAGAGCAGTCATCTACTCTACTGTGTTTCCTATGGGGTCCGAACAGTGAGCTTGCTCAGAACAAAACAACTGTGCTACCTACACACACGGGCCATATCTAGTTCAAATCTGCTTAGGAAACTGACAAGAACAGTAGCTCCTCTTCAGTCCAATACACTATACTTGCTGGGAACAGACGGGAGTGCTATTTGCACTGTGTATGGCAATGGGAGCACAATAGTGACTTTCCTTACCAGAAAACAACTCTTGCTCATAGTATCAGAAACTGCATGTGATTCAACTCCATTTAGGACTGGGAAACAAATGCTAGCTCGCCTTACAGGAAACACACTCTGCTTCAGAGAAAAGAGCACTCTTCTACTCTATTGTGTTTCCTATAGGGCCAGAACAGTTAGCTTGCTCAGAACAAAAGAACTGTGCTTCCTACACACACGGGCCATAACTAGTTCAACTCTGCTTAGGAAACTGACAAGAACAGTAGCTCCTCTTCAGTCCAATACACTGTACTTGCTGGGAACAGACGCGAGTGCTATTTGCACTGTGTATGGCAAAAGGAGCACAATAGTGACTTTCCTTACCAGAAAACAACTCTTGCTCGTAGGACCAAAAACTGCATGTGATTCAACTCCATTTAGGACTGGGAAACAAACGCTAGCTCGCCTTACAAGAAACACACTCTGCTTTTGAGAAAAGAGCACTCTTCTACTCTACTGTGTTTCCTATAGGGCCAGAACAGTGAGCTTGCTTAGAACAAAAGAACTGTGCTTCCTACACACACGGCCATATCTAGTTCAACTCTGCTTAGGAACATGACAAGAACAGTAGATCCTCTTCAGTCCAATACACTGTACATCCTGGGAACAGATGCCAGTGCTATTTGCCATCTGTATGACAATGGGAGCACAATAGTGACTCTTCTTACCAGAAAACAAGTCTTGCTCATAGGACCAGAAACTGCATGTGATTCAACTCCATTTAGGACTGGGAAACAAACACTAGCTCGTCTTACAATAAACACACTCTGATTTAGAGAAAAAATCATTTTTCTACACTACTGTGTTTGCTAAGTGGTCCGAACAGTGAACTTGCTCAGAACAAAAGAACTGTGCTTTCAACACACACGGCCATATCTAGTTCAATTCTGCTTAGGAACCTGACAAGAACAGTAGATCCTCTTCAGTCCAATACACTGTACTTGCTGGGAACCGACGCCAGTGCTATTTGTCCTGTGTATGGCAATGGCAGCACAATATTGACTCTTCTTACCAGAAAACAACTCTTGCTCGTAGGACCAGAAATTGCATGGGATTCAACTCCATTTAGGACTGGGAAACAAACGCTAGCTCTCCTTACAAGAAACACACTATGCTTTTGAGAATAGAGCACTCTTCTACTCTACTGTGTTTCCTATGGTGTCCAAAAGGTGAGCTTGCTCAGAACAAAAGAACTGTGCTTCCTACACACACCGACCATATCTAGTTCAACTCTGCTTAGGAAACTGACAAGAACAGTAGTTTCTATTCAGTCCAATACACTGTACTTGCTGGGAACAGACGCGAGTGCTATTTGCACTGTTTATGGCAATGGGTGCACAATAGTGACTTTCCTTACCAGAAAACAACTCTTGCTCATAGGACCGGAAACTGCCTGTGATTGAACTCCATTTAGGACTAGGAAACAAACGCCAGCTCGCGTTACAAGAAACACACTCTGCTTTAGAGAAAAGAGCACTCTTCTACTCTACTGTGTTTCCTATGAGGTCCGAACAGTGAGATTGCTCAGAACAAAAAAACTGTGCTTCCTACACACACCGCCATACTTAGTTCAATTCTGCTTAGGAACCTGAAAAGAACAGTAGATCCTCTTCATTCCAATACACTGTACTGCTGGGAACAGACAACAGTGCTATTTGTCCTGTGTATGGCAATGGCAGCACAACAGTGACTTTTCCTGCCATAAAAAAAACTCTTCCTAGTAGGACCAGAAACTGCATGTGATTCAACTCCATTTAGGACTGGGAAACCAAGGCCAGCTCGCCTTACAAGAAACACACTCTGCTTTTGAGAAAAGAGCACTCTTCTACTCTACTGTGTTTCCTATGGGGTCTGAACAGTGAGCTTGCTCAGAACAAAAAAACTGTGCTTCCTACACACACGGGCCATATCTAGTTCAATTCTGCTTATAAACCTGACAAGAACAGTAGTTCCTCTTCAGTCCAATACACTGTACTTGCTGGGAACAGACGCGTGTGCTATTTGCACTGTGTATGACAATGGGAGCGAAATAGTGACTTTCCTTATCAGAAAACAATTCTTGCTCGTAGGTCCAGAAACTGCATGTGATTCAACTCCATATAGGACTGGGAAAAAAACGCTAGCTCGCCTTACAAGAAACACACTCTGCTTTTGAGAAAAGGGCCGTCTTCTACTCTACTGTGTTTCCTATAGGGCCAGAACAGTGAGCTTGCTCAGAACAAAAGAACTGTGCTTCCTACACACATGGCCATATCTAGTTCAACTCTGCTTAGGAACCGGACAAGAACAGTAGATCCTCTTCATTCCAATACACTGTACATGCTGGGAACAGATGCCAGTGCTATTTGCCCTCTGTATGACAATTCGAGCACAATAGTGACTCTTCTTACCAGAAACAACTCTTGCTTGTAGGACCAGAAACTGCATGTGATTCAACTCCATTTAGGACTGGGAAACAAATGCTAGCTCGCCTTACTTGAAACACACTCTGCTTTTGAGAAAAGAGCACTCTTCTACTCTACTGTGTTTCCTATGGGGTCGAAACAGTGAGCTTGCTCAGAACAAAAGAACTGTGCTTCCTACACACACGGGCCATATCTATTTCAACTCTGCTTACGAAACTGACAAGAACAGTAGCTCCTCTTCAGTCCAATACACTGTACTTGCGGGGAACAGACGCGAGTGCTATTTGCACTGTCTATGGCAATTAGAGCACAATAGTGACTCGTCTTACCAGAAAACAACTCTTGCTCGTAGGACAAAAAACTGCATGTGACTCAACTCCATTTAGGACTGGGAAACAAACGTTAGCTCGCTTTCCAAGAAACACCCTCTGCTTTTGAGAAAAGAGCACTCTTCTATTCTACTGTGTTTCCTATGTGTTCCGAACAGTGAGCTTGCTCAGAAAAAAAAACCTGTGCTTCCTACACACACGGACCATATCTAGTTCAACTCTGCTTAGAAAACTGAAAAGAACAGTAGCTCCTCTTCAGTTCAATACACTGTACTTGCTGGGAACAGATGCCAGTGCTATTTGCACTGTGTATGGCAAATGGAGTGCAATAGTGACTTTCCTTACCAGAAAAAAACTCTTGCTCATAGGACCAGAAACTGCATGTGCTTCGACTCCTTTTAGGACCTGGAAACAAATGCTATCTCACCTTACAAGAAACACACTCTGCTTTTGTGAAAAGAGCAGTCATCTACTCTACTGTGTTTCCTATGGGGTCCGAACAGTGAGCTTGCTCAGAACAAAACAACTGTGCTACCTACACACACGGGCCATATCTAGTTCAAATCTGCTTAGGAAACTGACAAGAACAGTAGCTCCTCTTCAGTCCAATACACTATACTTGCTGGAACAGACGGGAGTGCTATTTGCACTGTGTATGGCAATGGGAGCACAATAGTGACTTTCCTTACCAGAAAACAACTCTTGCTCATAGTATCAGAAACTGCATGTGATTCAACTCCATTTAGGACTGGGAAACAAATGCTAGCTCGCCTTACAGGAAACACACTCTGCGTTTGAGAAAAGAGCACTCTTCTATTCTACTGTGGTTCATATGGGGTCCGAACATTGAGCTTGCTCAGAACAAAAGAACTGGGCTTCCTACACACACTGGCCATATCTAGTTCAACTCTGCTTAGGAAACTGACAAGAACAGTATCTCCTCTTCAGTCCAATACACTGTACTTGCTGGGAACAGACGCGAGTGCTATTTGCACTGTGTATGGCAATGGGAGTGCAATAGTGACTTTCCTTACCAGAAAACAACTCTTGCTCGTAGGACCAAAAACTGGATGTGATTCAACTCCATTTAGGACTGGGAAACAAACGCTAGCTCGCCTTACAAGAAATACACTCTGCTTTTGAGAAAAGAGCACTGTTCTACTCTACTGTGTTTAATATGGGGTCTGAACAGTGAGCTTGCTCAGAACAAAAGAACAGTGCTTCCTACACATAGGGGCCATATCTAGTTCAACTCTCCTTAGAAAACTGACAAGATCAGTAGCTCCGCTTCAGTCCAATACACTGTAATTGCTGGGAACAGACGTGAGTGTTATTTGCACTGTGTATGGCAATGGGAGCGCATGAGTGACTTTCCTTACCAGAAAACAACTCTTGCTCATAGGACCAAAAATTGCATGTGATTCAACTCCATTTATGACTGGGAAACAAACGCTAGCTCGCCTTACAAGAAACACACTCTGCTTTTGAGAAAAGAGCACACTTCTTCTCTACTGTGTATCCTAGGGGGTCCAAACAGTGAGCTTGCTCAGAACAACAGAACTGTGCTTCCTCCACATACGGGCCATATCTAGTTCAACTCTGCATAGGAAACTGACATGAACAGTAGCTCAACTTCAGTCCAATACACTGTACATGCAGGGAACAGACGCCAGTGCTATTTGTCCTCTGTATGACAATGGGAGCGCAATAGTGACTCTTCTTATCAGAAAACACCTCTTGCTCGTAGGACCAGAAACTGCATGGGATTCAACTCCATTTCTGACTGGGAAACAAACACTAGCTCGCATTACAAAAAACACACTCTGCTTTTGAGAAAAGAGCACTCTTGTACTCTACTGTATTTCCTATGTG
Source organism: Peromyscus eremicus (assembly GCF_949786415.1). Lineage (NCBI taxonomy): Eukaryota > Metazoa > Chordata > Mammalia > Rodentia > Cricetidae > Peromyscus > Peromyscus eremicus. Next base: position 348,793 of record NW_026734440.1, on the reverse strand, counting down.
GTCGAACAGTGAGCTTGCTCAGAACAAAAGAACTGTGCTTCCTACACACACGGGCCATATCTATTTAAACTCTGCTTAGGAAACTGACAAGAACAGTAGCTCCGCTTCAGTCCAATACACTGTACTTGCTGGGAACAGACGCTAGTGCTATTTGCACTGTGTATGGCAATGGGAGCGCAAGAGTGACTTTCCTTACCAGAAAACAACTCTTGCTCATAGGACAAAAAACTGCATGTGATTCAACTCCATTTAGGACTGGGAAACAAACGCTAGCTCGCCTTACAAGAAACACACTCTGCTTTTGAGAAAAGAACACTCTTCTACTCTGCTGTGTATCCTATGGGGTCCGAACAGTGAGCTTGCTCAGAACAACAGAACTGTGCTTCCTCCACACACGGGCCATATCTAGTTCAACTCTGCTTAGGAAACTGACAAGAACAGTAGCTCCGCTTCAGTCCAATACACTGTATGTGCAGGGAACAGACGCCAGTGCTATGTGCACTGTATATTGCAATGGGAGCACAATAGTGACTTTCCTTACCAGAAAACAGCTCTTGTTCCTAGGACCTTAAACTGCATGTGATTCAACTCCATTCAGGACTGGGAAAAAAAACGCCTGCTCACCTTACAAGAAACACACTCTGCTTTTGAGAAAAGAGCACTCTTTTACTCTACTGTGTTTTCTATGGGGTCCGAACAGTGAGATTGCTGAGAACAAAAGAACTGTGCTTCCTACACACACGGGCCATATCTAGTTCAACTCTGCTTAGGAAACTGACAAGAACAGTAGATCCTCTTCAGTCCAATACACTGTACTTGCTGGGAACAGACGCCAGTGCTATTTGCACAGTCAATGACAATGGGAGCGCAATAGTGACTCTTCTTACCAGAAAACAACTCTTGCTAGTAGGACCAGAAACTGCATGTGATTCAACTCCATTTAGGACTAGGAAACAAACGCTAGCTCGCCTTACAAGAAACACACTCTGCTTTTGAGGAAAGAGCACTCTTCCACTCTACTGTGTTTTATATAGGACCAGAACAGTGAGCTTGCTCAGAACAAAAGAACCGTGCTTCCTACACACACCGGCCATATCTAGTTCAACTCTGCTTAGGAAACTGACAAGAACAGTAGCTACTCTTCAGTCCAATACACTGTACTTGCTGGGAACAGACGCGAGTGCTATTTGCACTGTGTATGGCAAAGGGAGAGCAATAGAGACTCTTCTTACCAGAAAACAACTCTTGCTCATAGGACGAAAAACTGCATTTGATTCAACTCCATTTAGGACTGGGAAACAAACCCAAGCTCGCCTTACAAGAAACACACTCTGCTTTTGAGAAAAGAGCACTCTTCTACTCTACTGTGTTTCCTATGGGTCTGAACAGTGAGCTTGCTGAGAACAAAAGAACTGTGCTTCCTACACACACGGGCCATATCTAGATCAACTCTGCTTAGGAAACTCAGAAGAACAGTAGCTCCTCTTCAGTCCAATACACTGTACTTGCTGGGAACAGACACGAGGGCTATTTGCACTGTGTATGGCAAAGGGAGCGCAATAGTGACTCTTCTTACCAGAAAACAACTCTTGCTCTTAGGACCAGAAACTGCATGTGATTCAGCTCCATTTAGGACTGGGAAACAAACGCTAGCTCGCCTTACAAGAAACACACTCTGCTTTTTAGAAAAGAGCACTCTTCTACTCTACTGTGTTTCCTATAGGGCCAGAACAGTGAGCTTGCTCAGAACAAAAGAACTGTGCTTCCTACACACACGGCGATATCTAGTTCAACTCTGCTTTGGAAACTGACGAGAACAGTAGCTCCTCTTCATTCCAATACACTGTACTTGCTGGGAACAGACACCAGTGCGATTTGCACTCTGTATGGCAATGGGAGCGCAATAGTGACTCTTCTTACCAGAAAACAACTCTTGCTCGTAGGACCAGAAACTCCATGTGATTCAACTCCATTTAGGACTGGGAAACAAACACTAGCTCGCCTTACAAGAAACACATTCTGCTTTTGAGAAAAGAGCACTCGTCTACTCTACTGTGTTTCCTGTAGTGCCAGAACAGTGAGCTTGCTCAGAACAAAAGAACTGTGCTTCCTACACACGGGCCATATCTAGTTCAACTCTGCTTAGGAAACTGACAAGAACAGTAGCTCCTCTTCAGTCCAATACACTGTACTTGCTCGGAACAGACGCCAGGGCTATTTGCACTGTGTATGGCAAAGGGAGCGCAATAGTGACTCTTCTAAGCAGAAAACAACTCTTGCTCGTAGGACCAGAAACTGCATGTGTATTTGAACTCCATTTAGGACTGGGAAAAAAACGCTAGCTCGCCTTACAAGAAACACACTATGCTTTTCAAAAAAGAGCACTCTTCTACTCTACTGTGTTTCCTATGTGGTTTGAAGAGTGAGCTTGCTCAGAACAAAAGAACTGTGCTTCCTACACACACGGGCCATATCTAGTTCAACTCTGCTTAGGAAACTGACAAGAACAGTAGCTCCTCTTCAGTCCAATACACTGTATTTCCTGGCAACAGACACGAGTGCTATTTGCACTGTGTACAGCAATGGGAGCACAATAGTGACTCTTCTTACCAGAAAACAACTCTTGCTCGTAGGAGCAGAAACTGCATGGGATTCAACTAAATTTAGGACTGGGAAACAAACGCTAGCTCGCCTTACAAGAAACACACTCTGCTTTTGAGAAAAGAGCACTCTTCTACACTACTGTGTTTCCTATGGGGTCCGAACAGAGAGCTTGTTCAGAACAAAAGAACTGTGCTTCCTACATCCGGGCCATATCTAGTTCAACTCTGCTTAGGAAACTGACAAGAGAATTAGCTCCTCTTCAGTCCAATACACTGTAGTTGCTGGGAACAGATGCGAGTGCTATTTGCACTGTGTATGGCAATGGGAGCGCAATAGTGTCTTTCCTTACTTGAAAGCAACTCTTGCGTGTAAGACCAAAAACTGCATGTGATTCAAGTCCATTTAGGACTGGGAAACAAACGCTAGCTCGCCTTACAAGAAACAAAATCTGCTTTTGAGGAAAGAGCACTATTCTACTCTACTGTGTTTCCTATGGTGTCCGAACAGTGAGCTTGCTCAGAACAAAAGAACTGTGCTTCCTACACACACGGGCCATATCTACTTCAACTTTGCTTAGGAAACTGACCAGAACAGTAGATCCTCTTCAGTCCAATACACTGTACTTGCTGGGAACAGACGCCTGTGCTATTTGCACTTTGAATGACAATGGGAGCACAATAGTGACTCTTCTTACCAGAAAACAACTCTTGCTAGTAGGACCAGAAACTGCATGTGATTCAACTCCATTTAGCACTAGGAAACAAACAAACACTAGCTCGCCTTACAAGAAACACACTCTGCTTTTGAGAAAAGAGCACTCTTCCACTCTACTGTGTTTTCTATAGGACCAGAACAGTGAGCTTGCTCAGAACAAAAGAACTGTGCTTCCTACAAATATGGCCATATCTAGTTCAACTCTGCTTAGGAAACTGACAAAAACAGTAGCTCCTCTTCAGTCCAATACACTGTACTTGCTGGGAACAGACGCGAGTGCTATTTGCACTGTGTATGTCAAAGGAAGCACAATAGTGACTCTTCTTACCAGAAAACAACTCTTGCTCGTAGGATGAAAAACTGCATTTGATTCAACTCCATTTAGGACTGGGAAACAAATGCTAGCTCGCCTTACAAGAAACACACTCTGCTTTTGAGAAAAGAGCACTCTTCTACTCTACTGTGTTTCCTATGGGGTTCGAAAAGTGAGCTTGCTCAGAACAAAAGAACTGTGCTTCCTAAACACACAGGCCATATCTAGTTCAACTCTTCTTAGGAAACTGACAAGAACAGTAGCTCCTCTTCAGTCAAATACACTGTACTTGATGGGAACAGACACGAGTGCTATTTGTACTGTGTATGGCAATGGGAGCGCAATAGTGACTCTTCTTTACCAGAAAACAATTCTTGCTCGTAGAACCAAAAACTGCATGGGATTCAATTCCATTTAGGACTGGGAAACAAACGCTAGCTCGCCTTAGAAGAAACACACTCTGCTTTTGAGAAAAGAGCACTTTTCTACTCTACTGTTTTTCCTATATGGCCAGAACAGTGAGCTTGCTCAGAACAAAAGAACTTTGCTTCCTACACACACGGGCCATATCTAGTTCAATTCTGCTTAGGAAACTGACAAGAACAGTAGATCCTCTTCAGTCCAATACACTGTACTTGCTGGGAACAGAAGCCAGTGCTATTTGCCCTGTGTATGACAATGGGAGCACAATAGTGACTCTTCTTACCAGAAAACAACTCTAGCTCATAGGACCAGAAACTGCATGTGACTCAACTCCATTTAGGATTGGGAAACAAACGCTAGCTTGTCTTACAAGAAACACACTCTGCTTTTGAGAATAGGGCACACATCTACTCTACTGTATTTCCTATGGGGTCCAAACAGTGAGATTGCTGAGTACAAAAGAACTGTGCTTCCTACACACACGGGCCATATCTAGTTCAACTCTGCTTAGGAAACTGACAAGAACAGTAGCTCCTCTTCAGTCCAATACACTGTACTTGCTGGGAACAGACGCAAGGGCTGTTTGCACTGTGTATGGCAAAGGGAGCGCAATAGTGACTCTTCTAACCAGAAAACAACTCTTGCTCTTAGGACCAGAAACTGCATGTGTATTTGAACTCAATTTAGGACTGGGAAACAAATGCTAGCTCGCCTTACAAGTAACACACTCTGCTTTTGAGAAAAGAGCACCTGTCTACTCTACTGTGTTTCCTATGGGGTTCGAGCAGTGAGCTTGCTCAGAACAAAAGAACTGTGCTTCCTAAACACATGGGCCATATCTAGTTCAACTCTGCTTAGGAAACTGACAAGAACAGTAGCTCCTCTTCAGTCCAATACACTGTACTTGCTGGGAACAGACGCGAGTGCTATTTGCACTGTGTATGTCAAAGGGAGCACAATAGTGACTCTTCTTACCAGAAAACAACTCTAGCTCATAGGACCAGAAACTGCATGTGTATTTGAACTCTATTTAGGACTGGGAAACAAATGCTAGCTCGCCTTACAAGAAACACACTCTGCTTTTGAGAAAAGAGCACTCTTCTACTCTACTGTGTTTCCTATGGGGTTCGAACAGTGAGCTTGCTCAGAACAAAAGAACTGTGCTTCCTAAACACACAGGCCATATCTAGTTCAACTCTTCTTAGGAAACTGACAAGAAGAGTAGCTCCTCTTCAGTCCAATACACTGTACTTGCTGGAAACAGAAGCCAGTGCTATTTGCCCTGTGTATGACAATGGGAGCACAATAGTGACTCTTCTTACCAGAAAACAACTCTTGCTCGTAGGACCAAAAACTGCATTTGATTCAACTCCATTTAGGACTGGGAAACAAACGCTAGCTCGCCTTACAAGAAACACACTCTGCTTTTGAGAAAAGAGCACTCTTCTAATTTACTGTGCTTCCTATAGGGCTTGAACAGTGAGCTTGCTCAGAACAAAAGAAATGTGCTTCCTACACACACGGCCATATCTAGTTCAACTCTGCTTAGGAAACTGACGAGAACAGTAGCTCCTCTTCATTCCAATACACTGTACTTGCTCGGAACAGACGCGAGTGCTATTTGCACTGTATATTGCAATGGGAGCGCAATAGTGACTTTCCTTACCAGAAAACAACTCTTGCTCTTAGGACCAGAAACTGCATTGATTCAATCCACTTAGGACTGGGAAACAAACGCTAGCTCGAATTACAAGAAACACACTCTGCTTTTGAGAATAGGGCACACATCTTCTCTACTGTGTTTCCTATGGGGTCCAAACAGTGAGCTTGCCCAGAACAAAAGATTTGTGCTTCCTACACACAGGGGTCATATCTAGTTCAATTCTGCTTAGGAAATTGACAAGAACAGTAGCTTCTCTTCAGTCCAATACACTGTACTTGCTGGGAACAGACGCGAGTGCTATTTGCACTGTGTATGGCAATGGGAGCGCAATAGTGACTTTCCTTACCAGAAAACAACTCTTGCTCGTAGGACCTGAAACTGCATGTGATTCAACTCCATTTAGGACTGGGAAACAAACGCTAGCTCGCCTTACAAGAAACACACTCTGCTTTTGAGAAATAAGCACTATTCTACTCTCCTGTGTTTCCAATAGGGCCAAAATAGTGAGCTTGCTCAGAACAAAAGAACTGTGCTTCCTAAACACACAGGCCATATCTAGTTCAACTCTTCTTAGGAAACTGACAAGAACAGTAGCTCCTCTTCAGTCCAATACACTGCACTTGATGGGAACAGACACGAGTGCTATTTGTACTGTGTATGGCAATGGGAGCGCAATAGTGACTCTTCTTTACCAGAAAACAATTCTTGCTCGTAGAACCAAAAACTGCATGGGATTCAACTCCATTTAGGACTGGGAAACAAACGCTAGCTCGCCTTAGAAGAAACAGACTCTGCTTTTGAGAAAAGAGCACTCTTCTACTCTACTGTGTTTCCTATGGGTCTGAACAGTGAGCTTGCTGAGAACAAAAGAACTGTGCTTCCTACACACACGGGCCATATCTAGATCAACTCTGCTTAGGAAACTCAGAAGAACAGTAGCTCCTCTTCAGTCCAATACACTGTACTTGCTGGGAACAGACACGAGGGCTATTTGCACTATGTATGGCAAAGGGAGCGCAATAGTGACTCTTCTTACCAGAAAACAACTCTTGCTCTTAGGACCAGAAACTGCATGTGATTCAGCTCCATTTAGGACTGGGAAACAAACGCTAGCTCGCCTTACAAGAAACACACTCTGCTTTTTAGAAAAGAGCACTCTTCTACTCTACTGTGTTTCCTATAGGGCCAGAACAGTGAGCTTGCTCAGAACAAAAGAACTGTGCTTCCTACACACACGGCGATATCTAGTTCAACTCTGCTTTGGAAACTGACGAGAACAGTAGCTCCTCTTCATTCCAATACACTGTACTTGCTGGGAACAGACACCAGTGCGATTTGCACTCTGTATGGCAATGGGAGCGCAATAGTGACTCTTCTTACCAGAAAACAACTCTTGCTCGTAGGACCAGAAACTCCATGTGATTCAACTCCATTTAGGACTGGGAAACAAACACTAGCTCGCCTTACAAGAAACACATTCTGCTTTTGAGAAAAGAGCACTCGTCTACTCTACTGTGTTTCCTGTAGTGCCAGAACAGTGAGCTTGCTCAGAACAAAAGAACTGTGCTTCCTACACACGGGCCATATCTAGTTCAACTCTGCTTAGGAAACTGACAAGAACAGTAGCTCCTCTTCAGTCCAATACACTGTACTTGCTCGGAACAGACGCCAGGGCTATTTGCACTGTGTATGGCAAAGGGAGCGCAATAGTGACTCTTCTAAGCAGAAAACAACTCTTGCTCGTAGGACCAGAAACTGCATGTGTATTTGAACTCCATTTAGGACTGGGAAAAAAACGCTAGCTCGCCTTACAAGAAACACACTATGCTTTTCAGAAAAGAGCACTCTTCTACTCTACTGTGTTTCCTATGTGGTTTGAAGAGTGAGCTTGCTCAGAACAAAAGAACTGTGCTTCCTACACACACGGGCCATATCTAGTTCAACTCTACTTAGGAAACTGACAAGAACAGTAGCTCCTCTTCAGTCCAATACACTGTATTTGCTGGCAACAGACACGAGTGCTATTTGCACTGTGTACAGCTATGGGAGCACAATAGTGACTCTTCTTACCAGAAAACAACTCTTGCTCGTAGGAGCAGAAACTGCATGGGATTCAACTAAATTTAGGACTGGGAAACAAACGCTAGCTCGCCTTACAAGAAACACACTCTGCTTTTGAGAAAAGAGCACTCTTCTACACTACTGTGTTTCCTATGGGGTCCGAACAGAGAGCTTGTTCAGAACAAAAGAACTGTGCTTCCTACATCCGGGCCATATCTAGTTCAACTCTGCTTAGGAAACTGACAAGAGAATTAGCTCCTCTTCAGTCCAATACACTGTAGTTGCTGGGAACAGATGCGAGTGCTATTTGCACTGTGTATGGCAATGGGAGCGCAATAGTGTCTTTCCTTACTTGAAAGCAACTCTTGCGTGTAAGACCAAAAACTGCATGTGATTCAAGTCCATTTAGGACTGGGAAACAAACGCTAGCTCGCCTTACAAGAAACAAAATCTGCTTTTGAGGAAAGAGCACTATTCTACTCTACTGTGTTTCCTATGGTGTCCGAACAGTGAGCTTGCTCAGAACAAAAGAACTGTGCTTCCTACACACACGGGCCATATCTACTTCAACTTTGCTTAGGAAACTGACCAGAACAGTAGATCCTCTTCAGTCCAATACACTGTACTTGCTGGGAACAGACGCCTGTGCTATTTGCACTTTGAATGACAATGGGAGCGCAATAGTGACTCTTCTTACCAGAAAACAACTCTTGCTAGTAGGACCAGAAACTGCATGTGATTCAACTCCATTTAGGACTAGGAAACAAACAAACACTAGCTCGCCTTACAAGAAACACACTCTGCTTTTGAGAAAAGAGCACTCTTCCACTCTACTGTGTTTTCTATAGGACCAGAACAGTGAGCTTGCTCAGAACAAAAGAACTGTGCTTCCTACAAATATGGCCATATCTAGTTCAACTCTGCTTAGGAAACTGACAAAAACAGTAGCTCCTCTTCAGTCCAATACACTGTACTTGCTGGGAACAGACGCGAGTGCTATTTGCACTGTGTATGTCAAAGGAAGCACAATAGTGACTCTTCTTACCAGAAAACAACTCTTGCTCGTAGGATGAAAAACTGCATTTGATTCAACTCCATTTAGGACTGGGAAACAAATGCTAGCTCGCCTTACAAGAAACACACTCTGCTTTTGAGAAAAGAGCACTCTTCTACTCTACTGTGTTTCCTATGGGGTTCGAAAAGTGAGCTTGCTCAGAACAAAAGAACTGTGCTTCCTAAACACACAGGCCATATCTAGTTCAACTCTTCTTAGGAAACTGACAAGAACAGTAGCTCCTCTTCAGTCAAATACACTGTACTTGATGGGAACAGACACGAGTGCTATTTGTACTGTGTATGGCAATGGGAGCGCAATAGTGACTCTTCTTTACCAGAAAACAATTCTTGCTCATAGAACCAAAAACTGCATGGGATTCAATTCCATTTAGGACTGGGAAACAAACGCTAGCTCGCCTTAGAAGAAACACACTCTGCTTTTGAGAAAAGAGCACTTTTCTACTCTACTGTTTTTCCTATATGGCCAGAACAGTGAGCTTGCTCAGAACAAAAGAACTTTGCTTCCTACACACACGGGCCATATCTAGTTCAATTCTGCTTAGGAAACTGACAAGAACAGTAGATCCTCTTCAGTCCAATACACTGTACTTGCTGGGAACAGAAGCCAGTGCTATTTGCCCTGTGTATGACAATGGGAGCACAATAGTGACTCTTCTTACCAGAAAACAACTCTAGCTCATAGGACCAGAAACTGCATGTGACTCAACTCCATTTAGGATTGGGAAACAAACGCTAGCTTGTCTTACAAGAAACACACTCTGCTTTTGAGAATAGGGCACACATCTACTCTACTGTATTTCCTATGGGGTCCAAACAGTGAGATTGCTGAGAACAAAAGAACTGTGCTTCCTACACACACGGGCCATATCTAGTTCAACTCTGCTTAGGAAACTGACAAGAACAGTAGCTCCTCTTCAGTCCAATACACTGTACTTGCTGGGAACAGACGCAAGGGCTGTTTGCACTGTGTATGGCAAAGGGAGCGCAATAGTGACTCTTCTAACCAGAAAACAACTCTTGCTCTTAGGACCAGAAACTGCATGTGTATTTGAACTCAATTTAGGACTGGGAAACAAATGCTAGCTCGCCTTACAAGAAACACACTCTGCTTTTGAGAAAAGAGCACCTGTCTACTCTACTGTGTTTCCTATGGGGTTCGAGCAGTGAGCTTGCTCAGAACAAAAGAACTGTGCTTCCTAAACACATGGGCCATATCTAGTTCAACTCTGCTTAGGAAACTGACAAGAACAGTAGCTCCTCTTCAGTCCAATACACTGTACTTGCTGGGAACAGACGCGAGTGCTATTTGCACTGTGTATGTCAAAGGGAGCACAATAGTGACTCTTCTTACCAGAAAACAACTCTAGCTCATAGGACCAGAAACTGCATGTGTATTTGAACTCTATTTAGGACTGGGAAACAAATGCTAGCTCGCCTTACAAGAAACACACTCTGCTTTTGAGAAAAGAGCACTCTTCTACTCTACTGTGTTTCCTATGGGGTTCGAACAGTGAGCTTGCTCAGAACAAAAGAACTGTGCTTCCTAAACACACAGGCCATATCTAGTTCAACTCTTCTTAGGAAACTGACAAGAAGAGTAGCTCCTCTTCAGTCCAATACACTGTACTTGCTGGAAACAGAAGCCAGTGCTATTTGCCCTGTGTATGACAATGGGAGCACAATAGTGACTCTTCTTACCAGAAAACAACTCTTGCTCGTAGGACCAAAAACTGCATTTGATTCAACTCCATTTAGGACTGGGAAACAAACGCTAGCTCGCCTTACAAGAAACACACTCTGCTTTTGAGAAAAGAGCACTCTTCTAATTTACTGTGCTTCCTATAGGGCTTGAACAGTGAGCTTGCTCAGAACAAAAGAAATGTGCTTCCTACACACACGGCCATATCTAGTTCAACTCTGCTCAGGAAACTGACGAGAACAGTAGCTCCTCTTCATTCCAATACACTGTACTTGCTCGGAACAGACGCGAGTGCTATTTGCACTGTATATTGCAATGGGAGCGCAATAGTGACTTTCCTTACCAGAAAACAACTCTTGCTCTTAGGACCAGAAACTGCATTGATTCAATCCACTTAGGACTGGGAAACAAACGCTAGCTCGAATTACAAGAAACACACTCTGCTTTTGAGAATAGGGCACACATCTTCTCTACTGTGTTTCCTATGGGGTCCAAACAGTGAGCTTGCCCAGAACAAAAGATTTGTGCTTCCTACACACAGGGGTCATATCTAGTTCAATTCTGCTTAGGAAATTGACAAGAACAGTAGCTTCTCTTCAGTCCAATACACTGTACTTGCTGGGAACAGACGCGAGTGCTATTTGCACTGTGTATGGCAATGGGAGCGCAATAGTGACTTTCCTTACCAGAAAACAACTCTTGCTCGTAGGACCTGAAACTGCATGTGATTCAACTCCATTTAGGACTGGGAAACAAACGCTAGCTCGCCTTACAAGAAACACACTCTGCTTTTGAGAAATAAGCACTATTCTACTCTCCTGTGTTTCCAATAGGGCCAAAATAGTGAGCTTGCTCAGAACAAAAGAACTGTGCTTCCTAAACACACAGGCCATATCTAGTTCAACTCTTCTTAGGAAACTGACAAGAACAGTAGCTCCTCTTCAGTCCAATACACTGTACTTGATGGGAACAGACACGAGTGCTATTTGTACTGTGTATGGCAATGGGAGCGCAATAGTGACTCTTCTTTACCAGAAAACAATTCTTGCTCGTAGAACCAAAAACTGCATGGGATTCAACTCCATTTAGGACTGGGAAACAAACGCTAGCTCGCCTTAGAAGAAACACACTCTGCTTTTGAGAAAAGAGCACTTTTCTACTCTACTGTTTTTCCTATATGGCCAGAACAGTGAGCTTGCTCAGAACAAAAGAACTTTGCTTTCTACACACACGGGCCATATCTAGTTCAATTCTGCTTAGGAAACTGACAAGAACAGTAGATCCTCTTCAGTCCAATACACTGTACTTGCTGGGAACAGAAGCCAGTGCTATTTGCCCTGTGTATGACAATGGGAGCACAATAGTGACTCTTCTTACCAGAAAACAACTCTAGCTCATAGGACCAGAAACTGCATGTGACTCAACTCCATTTAGGATTGGGAAACAAACGCTAGCTCGCCTTACAAGAAACACACTCTGCTTTTGAGAAAAGAGCACTCTTCTACACTACTGTGTTTCCTATGGGGTCCGAACAGAGAGCTTGTTCAGAACAAAAGAACTGTGCTTCCTACATCCGGGCCATATCTAGTTCAACTCTGCTTAGGAAACTGACAAGAGAATTAGCTCCTCTTCAGTCCAATACACTGTAGTAGCTGGGAACAGATGCGAGTGCTATTTGCACTGTGTATGGCAATGGGAGCGCAATAGTGTCTTTCCTTACTTGAAAGCAACTCTTGCGTGTAAGACCAAAAACTGCATGTGATTCAAGTCCATTTAGGACTGGGAAACAAACGCTAGCTCGCCTTACAAGAAACAAAATCTGCTTTTGAGGAAAGAGCACTATTCTACTCTACTGTGTTTCCTATGGTGTCCGAACAGTGAGCTTGCTCAGAACAAAAGAACTGTGCTTCCTACACACGGGCCATATCTACTTCAACTTTGCTTAGGAAACTGACCAGAACAGTAGATCCTCTTCAGTCCAATACACTGTACTTGCTGGGAACAGACGCCTGTGCTATTTGCACTTTGAATGACAATGGGAGCGCAATAGTGACTCTTCTTACCAGAAAACAACTCTTGCTAGTAGGACCAGAAACTGCATGTGATTCAACTCCATTTAGGACTAGGAAACAAACAAACACTAGCTCGCCTTACAAGAAACACACTCTGCTTTTGAGAAAAGAGCACTCTTCCACTCTACTGTGTTTTCTATAGGACCAGAACAGTGAGCTTGCTCAGAACAAAAGAACTGTGCTTCCTACAAATATGGCCATATCTAGTTCAACTCTGCTTAGGAAACTGACAAAAACAGTAGCTCCTCTTCAGTCCAATACACTGTACTTGCTGGGAACAGACGCGAGTGCTATTTGCACTGTGTATGTCAAAGGAAGCACAATAGTGACTCTTCTTACCAGAAAACAACTCTTGCTCGTAGGATGAAAAACTGCATTTGATTCAACTCCATTTAGGACTGGGAAACAAATGCTAGCTCGCCTTACAAGAAACACACTCTGCTTTTGAGAAAAGAGCACTCTTCTACTCTACTGTGTTTCCTATGGGGTTCGAAAAGTGAGCTTGCTCAGAACAAAAGAACTGTGCTTCCTAAACACACAGGCCATATCTAGTTCAACTCTTCTTAGGAAACTGACAAGAACAGTAGCTCCTCTTCAGTCAAATACACTGTACTTGATGGGAACAGACACGAGTGCTATTTGTACTGTGTATGGCAATGGGAGCGCAATAGTGACTCTTCTTTACCAGAAAACAATTCTTGCTCATAGAAACAAAAACTGCATGGGATTCAATTCCATTTAGGACTGGGAAACAAACGCTAGCTCGCCTTAGAAGAAACACACTCTGCTTTTGAGAAAAGAGCACTTTTCTACTCTACTGTTTTTCCTATATGGCCAGAACAGTGAGCTTGCTCAGAACAAAAGAACTTTGCTTCCTACACACACGGGCCATATCTAGTTCAATTCTGCTTAGGAAACTGACAAGAACAGTAGATCCTCTTCAGTCCAATACACTGTACTTGCTGGGAACAGAAGCCAGTGCTATTTGCCCTGTGTATGACAATGGGAGCACAATAGTGACTCTTCTTACCAGAAAACAACTCTAGCTCATAGGACCAGAAACTGCATGTGACTCAACTCCATTTAGGATTGGGAAACAAACGCTAGCTCGCCTTACAAGAAACACACTCTGCTTTTGAGAAAAGAGCACTCTTCTACACTACTGTGTTTCCTATGGGGTCCGAACAGAGAGCTTGTTCAGCACAAAAGAACTGTGCTTCCTACATCCGGGCCATATCTAGTTCAACTCTGCTTAGGAAACTGACAAGAGAATTAGCTCCTCTTCAGTCCAATACACTGTAGTAGCTGGGAACAGATGCGAGTGCTATTTGCACTGTGTATGGCAATGGGAGCGCAATAGTGTCTTTCCTTACTTGAAAGCAACTCTTGCGTGTAAGACCAAAAACTGCATGTGATTCAAGTCCATTTAGGACTGGGAAACAAACGCTAGCTCGCCTTACAAGAAACAAAATCTGCTTTTGAGGAAAGAGCACTATTCTACTCTACTGTGTTTCCTATGGTGTCCGAACAGTGAGCTTGCTCAGAACAAAAGAACTGTGCTTCCTACACACGGGCCATATCTACTTCAACTTTGCTTAGGAAACTGACCAGAACAGTAGATCCTCTTCAGTCCAATACACTGTACTTGCTGGGAACAGACGCCTGTGCTATTTGCACTTTGAATGACAATGGGAGCGCAATAGTGACTCTTCTTACCAGAAAACAACTCTTGCTAGTAGGACCAGAAACTGCATGTGATTCAACTCCATTTAGGACTAGGAAACAAACAAACACTAGCTCGCCTTACAAGAAACACACTCTGCTTTTGAGAAAAGAGCACTCTTCCACTCTACTGTGTTTTCTATAGGACCAGAACAGTGAGCTTGCTCAGAACAAAAGAACTGTGCTTCCTACAAATATGGCCATATCTAGTTCAACTCTGCTTAGGAAACTGACAAAAACAGTAGCTCCTCTTCAGTCCAATACACTGTACTTGCTGGGAACAGACGCGAGTGCTATTTGCACTGTGTATGTCAAAGGAAGCACAATAGTGACTCTTCTTACCAGAAAACAACTCTTGCTCGTAGGATGAAAAACTGCATTTGATTCAACTCCATTTAGGACTGGGAAACAAATGCTAGCTCGCCTTACAAGAAACACACTCTGCTTTTGAGAAAAGAGCACTCTTCTACTCTACTGTGTTTCCTATGGGGTTCGAAAAGTGAGCTTGCTCAGAACAAAAGAACTGTGCTTCCTAAACACACAGGCCATATCTAGTTCAACTCTTCTTAGGAAACTGACAAGAACAGTAGCTCCTCTTCAGTCAAATACACTGTACTTGATGGGAACAGACACGAGTGCTATTTGTACTGTGTATGGCAATGGGAGCGCAATAGTGACTCTTCTTTACCAGAAAACAATTCTTGCTCATAGAAACAAAAACTGCATGGGATTCAATTCCATTTAGGACTGGGAAACAAACGCTAGCTCGCCTTAGAAGAAACACACTCTGCTTTTGAGAAAAGAGCACTTTTCTACTCTACTGTTTTTCCTATATGGCCAGAACAGTGAGCTTGCTCAGAACAAAAGAACTTTGCTTCCTACACACACGGGCCATATCTAGTTCAATTCTGCTTAGGAAACTGACAAGAACAGTAGATCCTCTTCAGTCCAATACACTGTACTTGCTGGGAACAGCCGCAAGGGCTGTTTGCACTGTGTATGGCAAAGGGAGCGCAATAGTGACTCTTCTAACCAGAAAACAACTCTTGCTCTTAGGACCAGAAACTGCATGTGTATTTGAACTCAATTTAGGACTGGGAAACAAATGCTAGCTCGCCTTACAAGAAACACACTCTGCTTTTGAGAAAAGAGCACCTGTCTACTCTACTGTGTTTCCTATGGGGTTCGAGCAGTGAGCTTGCTCAGAACAAAAGAACTGTGCTTCCTAAACACATGGGCCATATCTAGTTCAACTCTGCTTAGGAAACTGACAAGAACAGTAGCTCCTCTTCAGTCCAATACACTGTACTTGCTGGGAACAGACGCGAGTGCTATTTGCACTGTGTATGTCAAAAGGAGCACAATAGTGACTCTTCTTACCAGAAAACAACTCTAGCTCATAGGACCAGAAACTGCATGTGTATTTGAACTCTATTTAGGACTGGGAAACAAATGCTAGCTCGCCTTACAAGAAACACACTCTGCTTTTGAGAAAAGAGCACTCTTCTACTCTACTGTGTTTCCTATGGGGTTCGAACAGTGAGCTTGCTCAGAACAAAAGAACTGTGCTTCCTAAACACACAGGCCATATCTAGTTCAACTCTTCTTAGGAAACTGACAAGAAGAGTAGCTCCTCTTCAGTCCAATACACTGTACTTGCTGGAAACAGAAGCCAGTGCTATTTGCCCTGTGTATGACAATGGGAGCACAATAGTGACTCTTCTTACCAGAAAACAACTCTTGCTCGTAGGACCAAAAACTGCATTTGATTCAACTCCATTTAGGACTGGGAAACAAACGCTAGCTCGCCTTACAAGAAACACACTCTGCTTTTGAGAAAAGAGCACTCTTCTAATTTACTGTGCTTCCTATAGGGCTTGAACAGTGAGCTTGCTCAGAACAAAAGAAATGTGCTTCCTACACACACGGCCATATCTAGTTCAACTCTGCTCAGGAAACTGACGAGAACAGTAGCTCCTCTTCATTCCAATACACTGTACTTGCTCGGAACAGACGCGAGTGCTATTTGCACTGTATATTGCAATGGGAGCGCAATAGTGACTTTCCTTACCAGAAAATAACTCTTGCTCTTAGGACCAGTAACTGCATTGATTCAATCCACTTAGGACTGGGAAACAAACGCTAGCTCGAATTACAAGAAACACACTCTGCTTTTGAGAATAGGGCACACATCTTCTCTACTGTGTTTCCTATGGGGTCCAAACAGTGAGCTTGCCCAGAACAAAAGATTTGTGCTTCCTACACACAGGGGTCATATCTAGTTCAATTCTGCTTAGGAAATTGACAAGAACAGTAGCTTCTCTTCAGTCCAATACACTGTACTTGCTGGGAACAGACGCGAGTGCTATTTGCACTGTGTATGGCAATGGGAGCGCAATAGTGACTTTCCTTACCAGAAAACAACTCTTGCTCGTAGGACCTGAAACTGCATGTGATTCAACTCCATTTAGGACTGGGAAACAAACGCTAGCTCGCCTTACAAGAAACACACTCTGCTTTTGAGAAATAAGCACTATTCTACTCTCCTGTGTTTCCAATAGGGCCAAAATAGTGAGCTTGCTCAGAACAAAAGAACTGTGCTTCCTAAACACACAGGCCATATCTAGTTCAACTCTTCTTAGGAAACTGACAAGAACAGTAGCTCCTCTTCAGTCCAATACACTGTACTTGATGGGAACAGACACGAGTGCTATTTGCACTGTGTATGGCAATGGGAGCGCAATAGTGACTCTTCTTTACCAGAAAACAATTCTTGCTCGTAGAACCAAAAACTGCATGGGATTCAACTCCATTTAGGACTGGGAAACAAACGCTAGCTCGCCTTAGAAGAAACAGACTCTGCTTTTGAGAAAAGAGCACTTTTCTACTCTACTGTTTTTCCTATATGGCCAGAACAGTGAGCTTGCTCAGAACAAAAGAACTTTGCTTCCTACACACACGGGCCATATCTAGTTCAATTCTGCTTAGGAAACTGACAAGAACAGTAGATCCTCTTCAGTCCAATACACTGTACTTGCTGGGAACAGAAGCCAGTGCTATTTGCCCTGTGTATGACAATGGGAGCACAATAGTGACTCTTCTTACCAGAAAACAACTCTAGCTCATAGGACCAGAAACTGCATGTGACTCAACTCCATTTAGGATTGGGAAACAAACGCTAGCTTGTCTTACAAGAAACACACTCTGCTTTTGAGAATAGGGCACACATCTACTCTACTGTATTTCCTATGGGGTCCAAACAGTGTGCTTGCTCAGAAAAAAAAACTGTGCTTCCTCCACACCCGGGTCATATCTAGTTCAACTCTGCTTAGGAAACTGACAAGAACAGTAGCTCCTCTTCATTCCAATACACTGTACTTGCTCGGAACAGACGCGAGTGCTATGTGCACTGTATATTGCAATGGGAGCGCAATAGTGACTTTCCTTACCAGAAAACAGCTCTTGTTCCTAGGACCTTAAACTGCATGTGATTCAACTCCATTCAGGACTGGGAAAAAAAACGCCTGCTCACCTTACAAGAAACACACTCTGCTTTTGAGAAAAGAGCACTCTTCTACTCTACTGTTTTTCCTAAGGGGTCCGAACAGTGAGCTTGCTCAGAACAAAAGAACTGTGCTTCCTACACACATGGGCCATATCTAATTCAACTTTGCTTAGGAAACTGACAAGAACAGTAGCTCCTCTTCAGTCCAATACACTGTACTTGCTGGGAAGAGACATGAGTGCTATTTGTACTGTGTATGACAATGGGAGCACAATAGTGACTCTTCTTACCAGAAAACAACTATTGCTCTTAGGAACAAAAACTGCATGTGACTCAACTCCATGTAGGACTGTGAAACAAACGCTAGCTCTGCTCACAAGAAACACACTCTGCTTTTGAGAAAAGAGCACTCTTCTACTCTAAAGTGTTTCCTCTATGGCCAGAACAGTGTACTTGCTCAGAACAAAAGGACTGTGCTTCCCACACACACGGCCATATCTAGTTCAATTCTTATTAGGAAACTGACAAGAACAGTAGATCCTCTTTAGTCAAATACACTGCACATGCTGGGAACAGGCACCAGTGCTATTTGTCCTGTGTATGACAATAGGAGCGCAATAGTGATTCTTCTTACCAGAAAACAAGTCTTGCTCGTAGGACCAGAAACTGCATGTGACACAACTCCATTTAGGACTGGAAAAGAAACGATAGCTCGCCTTACAAGAAACACACTCTGCTTTTGAGAAAAGAGCACTCTTCTACTCTACTGTGTTTCCTATAGGGACAGAACAGTGAACTTGCTCAGAACAAAAGAACTGTGCTTCCTACACACAGGGGCCATATCTAGTTCAACTCTGTTAGGAAACTGACAAGAACAGTAGCTCCTCTTAAGTCCAATACTCTGGACATGCAGGGAACAGACGCCAGTGCTATTTGCACTGTGTATGGCAATGGGAGCGCAATAGTGACTCTTCTTACCAGAAAACAACTCTTGCTCGTAGGACCAGAAACTGCATGTGATTCAACTCCATTTAGGACTGGGAAACAAACGCTAGCTCGCCTTACAAGAAACACACTCTGCTTTTGAGAAAAGAGCACACTTCTACTCTACTTTGTTTCCTATAGGACCAGAAAAGAGAGCTTGCTCAGAACAAAAGAACTGGCGTCCTACATACACGGCCATATGTAGTTAAATTCTGCATAGGAAACTGACAAGAACAAAAGATTTTTTTCAGTCCAATACACTGTACATGCTGGGAAGAGAAACCAGTGCTATGTGCCCTGTGTATGACAATGGGAGCGCAATAGTGACACTTTTTACCAGAAAAAACTCTTGCTCGTAGGACCAGAAACTGCATGTGATTCAACTCAATTTAGGACTGGGAAAAAAACGCTAGCTAGCCTTACAAGAAACACACTCTGCTTTTGAGAATACAGCACTCTTCTACTCTACAGTGTTTCCTATAGGGCGAGAACAGTGAGCTTGCTCAGAACAAAAGAACTGTGCTTCCTATACACACGGGTCTTATCTAGTTCAACTCTGCTTAGGAAACTGACAAGAACAATAGCTCCTCTTCAGCCCAATACACTCTAATTGCTGGGAACAGACACGAGTGCTATTTGCACTGTGTATGGCAATGGGAGCACAATAGTGACTTTCCTTACCAGAAAAAACTCTTGCTCGTAGGACTAGAAACTCATGGGATTCAACTCCATTTAGGACTGGGAAACAAACGCTAGCTCGCCTTACAAGAAACACACTCTGCTTTTGACAAAAGAGCACTCTTCTACTCTACTGTGTTTCCTATTGGGCCAGAACAGTGAGCTTGCTGAGAACAAAAAAACTGTGCTTACTACCCACACGGGCCATATCTAGTTCAACTCTGCTTAGGAACCTGACAAGAACAGTAGATCCTCTTCAGTCGAATACACTGTACATGCTGGGAACAGACGCCAGTGCTATTTGCCCTGTGTATGGCAAAAGGAGCGCAATAGTGACTCTTCTAACCAGAAAACCACTCTTGCTCGTAGGACCAGAAACTGCATGTGTACTTCAAGTCCATTTAGGACTGGGAAACAAATCCTAGGCCGCCTTACAAAAAACACACTCTGCTTTTGAGAAAACAGCACTGTTCTACTCTACTGTGTTTCCTATGGGGTTCAAACAGTGAGCTTGCTCAGAACAAAAGAACTGTGCTTCCTACACACACGGGCCATATCTAGTTCAATCTGCTTAGGAAACTGACAAGAACAGTAGCTCCTCTTCAGTCCAATACACTGTACTTGCTGGGAACAGACGCGAGTGCTATTTGCACTGTGTACTGCAATAAGTGCACAATAGTGAATCTTCATACCAAGAAACAACTCTTGCTCTTAGGACCAGAAACTGCATTTGATTCAATCCACTTAAGACTGGGAAACAAACGCTAGCTTGCCTTACAAGAAACATGCTCTGCTTTTGAGAATAGGGCACACATCTACTCTACTGTGTTTCCTATGGGGTCCGAACAGTGAGCTTGCTGAGAACAAAAGAAATGTGCTTCCTACACACACGGGCCATATCTAGTTCAACTCTGCTTAGGAACCTGACAAGAACAGTAGATCCTCTTCAGTCCAATACACTGTACATGCTGGGAACAGACGCCAGTGCTATTTGCCCTGTGTATGACAATGGGAGCGCAATAGTGACTCTTTTTACCAGAAAACAACTCATTCTCCTAGGACCAGAAACTGCATGTGATTCAACTCCATTTAGGACTGGGAAACAAACGCTAGCTTGCCATAAAAGAAACACACTCTGCTTTTGAGAAAAGAGCAGTCTTCTACTCTACTGTGTTTTCTATAGAGTCTGAACAGTGAGCTTGCTGAGAACAAAAGAACTGTGCTTCCTACACACACGGGCCATATCTAGATCAACTCTACTTAGGCAACTGACAAGAACAGTAGATCCTCTTCAGTCCAATACACTGTACTTGCTGGGAACAGACGCGAGGGCTATTTGCACTGTGTATGGCAAAGGGAGCGCAATAGTGACTTTTCTTACCAGAAAACAACTCTCTCGTAGGACCAGAAACTGCATGTGTATTTCAACTCCATTTAGGACTGGGAAACAAACGCTAGCTTGCCTTATAAGAAACACACTCTGCTTTTGAGAAAAGAGCACTCTTCTATTCTACTGTGTTTCCTCTAGGGTTCGAACAGTGAGCTTGCTCAGAACAAAAGAACTGTGCTTCCTACACACACGGGCCATATTTAGTTCAACTCTCCTTAGGAAACTGACAAGAAAACTATCTCCTCTTCAGTCCAATACACTGTACTTGTTGGGAACAGACGTGAGTGCTATTTTTACTGTGAATGGCAATGGGAGCGCAATAGTGACTCTTCTTACCAGAGAACAACTCTTGCTCGTAGGACCAAAAACTGCATTTGATTCACCTCCATTTAGGACTGGGAAACAAACGCTAGCCAGCCTTACAAGAAACACACTCTGCTTATGAGAAAAGAGCACTCCTCTACTCTACTGTGTTTCCTATAGGCCCAGAACAGTGATCTTGCTCAGAACAAAAGAACTGTGCTTCCTATACACACGGGCCATATCTAGTTCAATTCTGCTTACGAAACTGAGAAGAACAGTAGCCTCTCTTCAGTCCAATACACTGTACTTGCTGGGAACAGACGCGAGTGCTATTTGCACTGTGTATGGCAAAGGGAGCACAAAATGGACTCTTCTTATCAGAAAACAAGTCTCGCTCGTAGGACCAGAAACTTCATGTGTATTTCAACTCCATTTAGGACTGGGAAACAAACGCTAGCTCGCCTTACAAGAAACACACTCTGCTTTTGACAAAAGAGCACTCTTCTACTCTACTGTGTTTCCTATGGGGTCCAAACAGAGAACTTGCTCAGAACAAAGGAACTGTGCTTCCTACACCCGGGCCATATCTAGTTCAACTCTGCTTAGGAAACTGACAAGAACAGTAGCTCCTCTTCAGGCCAATACACTGTACTTGCTGGGAACAGACGCCAGTGCTATTTGCAGTGTGTATGGCAATGGGAGCGCAATAGTGACTCTTCTTACCAGAAAAAACTCTTGCTCGTAGGACCAGAAACTGCATGGGATTCAACTCCATTTCTGACTGGGAAACAAACACTAGCTCGCCTTTCAAGAAACACACTCTGCTTTTGTGAAAAGGGCACTCTTCTACTCTACTGTGTTTCCTATGGGGTCCGAACAGTGAGCTTGCTCAGAACAAAAGAACTGTGCTACCTACACACACGGCCATATCTAGTTTAATACTGCTTAGGAACCTGACAAGAACAGTAGAACCTCTTCAGGCCAATACACTGTACATGCTGGGAACCGACGCCAATGCTATTTGCCCAGTGTATGACATTGGGAGCGCAATAGTGATTCTTCTTACCAGAAAAAAGCTCTTGCTCGTAGGACCAGAAACTGCATGGGATTCAACTCCATTCAGGACTGGGAAACAAACGCTAGCTCACCTTACAAGAAACACACTCTGCTTTTGAGAAAAGAGCACTCTTCTACTCTACTGTGTTTCCTAAGGGGTCCGAACAGTGAGCTTGCTCAGAACAAAAGAACTGTGCTTCCTACACACATGGGCCATATCTAATTCAACTTTGCTTGGGAAACTGACAAGAACAGTAGCTCCTCTTCAGTCCAATACACTGTACTTGCTGGGAACAGACACGAGTGCTATTTGTACTGTGTATGACAATGGGAGCACAATAGTGACTCTTCTTACCAGAAAACAACTATTGCTCTTAGGAACAAAAACTGCATGTGACTCAACTCCATGTAGGACTGGGAAACAAACGCTAGCTCTGCTCACAAGAAACACACTCTGCTTTTGAGAAAAGAGCACTCTTCTACTCTACAGTGTTTCCTCTATGGCCAGAACAGTGTGCTTGCTCAGAACAAAAGGACTGTGCTTTCTACACACACGGGCCATATCTAGTTCAATTCTGCTTAGGAAACTGACGAGAACAGTATACCCTCTTCAGTCAAATACACTGCACATGCTGGGAACAGACACCAGTGCTATTTGTCCTGTGTATGACAATAGGAGCGCAATAGTGATTCTTCTTACCAGAAAACAAGTCTTGCTCGTAGGACCAAAAACTGCATGTGACACAATTCCATTTAGGACTGGGAAAGAAACACTAGCTCGCCTTACAAGAAACACACTCTGCTTTTGAGAAAAGAGCACTCTTCTACTCTACTGTGTTTCCTATAGGGCCAGAACAGTGAACTTGCTCAGAACAAAAGAACTGTGCTTCCTACACACAGGGGCCATATCTAGTTCAACTCTGTTAGGAAATTGTCAAGAACAGTAGCTCCTCTTAAGTCCAATACACTGTACATGCAGGGAACAGACGCCAGTGCTGTTTGCACTGTGTATGGCAATGGGAGCGCAATAGTGACTCTTCTTACCAGAAAACAACTCTTGCTCTTAGGACCAGAAACTGCATGTGATTCAACTCCATTTAGGACTGGGAAACAAACGCTAGCTCGCCTTACAAGAAACACACTCTGCTTTTGAGAAAAGAGCACTCTTCTACTCTACTGTGTATCCTATGGGGTCTGAGCAGTGAGCTTGCACAGAACAAAAGAACTCTGCTTCCTACACACACGGGCCATATCTAGTTCAACTCTGCTTACAAAACTGACAAGAACAGTAGCTACTCTTCAGTCCAATACACTTTACTTGCTGGAAGCAGACGCGAGTGCTATTTGCACTGTGTATGGCAAAGGGAGCGCAATAGTGACTTTCCTTACCAGAAAACAACTCTTGCTGGTAGGACCAAAAACTGCATGTGATTCAACTCCATTTAGGACTAGGAATCAAACGCTAGCTCGCCTTACAAGAAACACACTCTGCTTTTGAGAAAAGAGCACTCTTCTACTCTACTGTGTTTTCTATAGGACCTGAAAAGAGAGCTTGTTCAGAAGAAAAGAACTGGCTTTCTACATACACGGCCATATGTAGTTCAATTCTGCATAGGAAACTGACAAGAACAAAAGATTTTTTTCAGTCCAATACACTTTACATGCTGGGAAGAGAAACCAGTGCTATTTGCCCTGTGTACGAAAATGGGAGCGCAATAGTGACTCTTTTTACCAGAAAAAACTCTTGCTCGTAGGACCAGAAACTGCATGTGATTCAACTCAATTTAGGACTGGGAAACAAACGCTAGCTAGCCTTACAAGAAACACACTCTGCTTTTGAGAAAAGAGCACTCTTCTACTCTACTGTTTTTCCTATAGGGCGAGAACAGTGAGCTTGCTCAGAACAAAAGAACTGTGCTTCCTACACACACGGGCCATATCTATTTCAACTCTGCTTAGGAAACTGATGAGAACAGTAGCTCCTCTTCAGTCCAATACACTGTACTTACTGGGAACAGACGCGAGTGCTATTTGCACTGTGTATGGCAATGGGAGCGCAAAGTAACTCTTCTTACCAGAAAACAACTCTTGCTCATAGGACCAAAAACTGCATTTGATTCAACTCCAGTTAGGTATGGGAAACAAACGCTAGCTCGCCTTACAAGAAACATGCTCTGCTTTTGAGAATAGGGCACACATCTACTCTACTGTGTTTCCTATGGGGTCCAAACAGTGAGCTTGCTCAGAACAAAAGAACTGTTCTTCCTACACACACGGGCCATATCTAGTACAACTCTCCTTAGGAAACTGACAAGAACAGTATCTCCTCTTCAGTCCAATACACTGTACTTGTTGGGAACAGACGCAAGTGCTATTTTTACTGTGTATGGCAATGGGAGCACAATAGTGACTCTTCTTACCAGAAAACAACGCTTGCTCGTAGGACCAAAAACTGCATTTGATTCACCTCCATTTAGGACTGGGAAACAAACGCTAGCTAGCCTTACAAGAAACACACTCTGCTTTTGAGAAAAGAGCACTCCTCAACTCTACTGTGTTTCCTATAGGGCCAGAACAGTGAGCTTGCTCAGAACAAAAGAACTGTGCTTCCTACACACATGGGCCATATCTAGTTCAATTCTGCTTACGAAACTGACAAGAACAGTAGCCTCTCTTCAGTCCAATACACTGTACTTGCTGGGAACAGACGCGAGTGCTATTTGCACTGTGTGTGGCAAAGGGAGCGCAAAATGGACTCTTCCACCAGAATACAACTCTCGCTCGTAGGACCAGAAAATTCATGTGTATTTCAACTCCATTTAGGACTGGGAAACAAACGCTAGCTCGCCTTACAAGAAACACACTCTGCTTTTGACAAAAGAGCACTCTTCTACTCTACTGTGTTTCCTATGGGTTCCAAACAGAGAACTTGCTCAGAACAAAAGAACTGTGCTTCCTACACCCGGGCCATATCTAGTTCAACTCTGCTGAGGAAACTGACAAGAGAATTATCTCCTCTTCAGTCCAATACACTGTACTTGCTGGCAACAGATGCCAGTGCTATTTGGACTGTGTATGGCAATGGGAGCGCAATAGTGACTTTCCTTACCAGAAAGCAACTCTTGATTGTAGGACCAAAAATTGCAAGTGATTCAAGTCCATTTAGGACTGGGAAACAAATGCTAGCTCGCCTTAAAAGTAACACACTCTGCTTTTGAGGAAGGAGCACTCTTCTACTCTACTGTGTTTCCTTTAGCGCCAGAACAGTGAGCTTGCTCAGAACAAAAGAACTGTGCTTCCTACACACACGGCCATATCTAGTTCAACTCTGCTTAGGAAACTGACAAGAACAGTAGCTCCTCTTCAGTCCAATACACTGTACTTGCTGGGAACAGACGCGAGTGCTATTTGCACTGTGTACTGCAATAAGTGCACAATAGTGAATCTTCATACCAAGAAACAACTCTTGCTCTTAGGACCAGAAACTGCATTTGATTCAATCCACTTAAGACTGGGAAACAAACGCTAGCTTGCCTTACAAGAAACATGCTCTGCTTTTGAGAATAGGGCACACATCTACTCTACTGTGTTTCCTATGGGGTCCGAACAGTGAGCTTGCTGAGAACAAAAGAAATGTGCTTCCTACACACACGGGCCATATCTAGTTCAACTCTGCTTAGGAACCTGACAAGAACAGTAGATCCTCTTCAGTCCAATACACTGTACATGCTGGGAACAGACGCCAGTGCTATTTGCCCTGTGTATGACAATGGGAGCGCAATAGTGACTCTTTTTACCAGAAAACAACTCATTCTCCTAGGACCAGAAACTGCATGTGATTCAACTCCATTTAGGACTGGGAAACAAACGCTAGCTTGCCATAAAAGAAACACACTCTGCTTTTGAGAAAAGAGCAGTCTTCTACTCTACTGTGTTTTCTATAGAGTCTGAACAGTGAGCTTGCTGAGAACAAAAGAACTGTGCTTCCTACACACACGGGCCATATCTAGATCAACTCTACTTAGGCAACTGACAAGAACAGTAGATCCTCTTCAGTCCAATACACTGTACTTGCTGGGAACAGACGCGAGGGCTATTTGCACTGTGTATGGCAAAGGGAGCGCAATAGTGACTTTTCTTACCAGAAAACAACTCTCTCGTAGGACCAGAAACTGCATGTGTATTTCAACTCCATTTAGGACTGGGAAACAAACGCTAGCTTGCCTTATAAGAAACACACTCTGCTTTTGAGAAAAGAGCACTCTTCTATTCTACTGTGTTTCCTCTAGGGTTCGAACAGTGAGCTTGCTCAGAACAAAAGAACTGTGCTTCCTACACACACGGGCCATATTTAGTTCAACTCTGCTTAGGAAACTGACAAGAAAACTATCTCCTCTTCAGTCCAATACACTGTACTTGTTGGGAACAGACGTGAGTGCTATTTTTACTGTGAATGGCAATGGGAGCGCAATAGTGACTCTTCTTACCAGAGAACAACTCTTGCTCGTAGGACCAAAAACTGCATTTGATTCACCTCCATTTAGGACTGGGAAACAAACGCTAGCCAGCCTTACAAGAAACACACTCTGCTTATGAGAAAAGAGCACTCCTCTACTCTACTGTGTTTCCTATAGGCCCAGAACAGTGATCTTGCTCAGAACAAAAGAACTGTGCTTCCTACACACATGGGCCATATCTAGTTCAATTCTGCTTACGAAACTGAGAAGAACAGTAGCCTCTCTTCAGTCCAATACACTGTACTTGCTGGGAACAGACGCGAGTGCTATTTGCACTGTGTATGGCAAAGGGAGCACAAAATGGACTCTTCTTATCAGAAAACAAGTCTCGCTCGTAGGACCAGAAACTTCATGTGTATTTCAACTCCATTTAGGACTGGGAAACAAACGCTAGCTCGCCTTACAAGAAACACACTCTGCTTTTGACAAAAGAGCACTCTTCTACTCTACTGTGTTTCCTATGGGGTCCAAACAGAGAACTTGCTCAGAACAAAGGAACTGTGCTTCCTACACCCGGGCCATATCTAGTTCAACTCTGCTTAGGAAACTGACAAGAACAGTAGCTCCTCTTCAGGCCAATACACTGTACTTGCTGGGAACAGACGCCAGTGCTATTTGCAGTGTGTATGGCAATGGGAGCGCAATAGTGACTCTTCTTACCAGAAAAAACTCTTGCTCGTAGGACCAGAAACTGCATGGGATTCAACTCCATTTCTGACTGGGAAACAAACACTAGCTTGCCTTTCAAGAAACACACTCTGCTTTTGTGAAAAGGGCACTCTTCTACTCTACTGTGTTTCCTATGGGGTCCGAACAGTGAGCTTGCTCAGAACAAAAGAACTGTGCTTCCTACACACACGGCCATATCTAGTTTAATACTGCTTAGGAACCTGACAAGAACAGTAGAACCTCTTCAGGCCAATACACTGTACATGCTGGGAACCGACGCCAATGCTATTTGCCCAGTGTATGACATTGGGAGCGCAATAGTGATTCTTCTTACCAGAAAAAAGCTCTTGCTCGTATGACCAGAAACTGCATGGGATTCAACTCCATTCAGGACTGGGAAACAAACGCTAGCTCACCTTACAAGAAACACACTCTGCTTTTGAGAAAAGAGCACTCTTCTTCTCTACTGTGTTTCCTAAGGGGTCCGAACAGTGAGCTTGCTCAGAACAAAAGAACTGTGCTTCCTACACACATGGGCCATATCTAATTCAACTTTGCTTAGGAAACTGACAAGAACAGTAGCTCCTCTTCAGTCCAATACACTGTACTTGCTGGGAACAGACACGAGTGCTATTTGTACTGTGTATGACAATGGGAGCACAATAGTGACTCTTCTTACCAGAAAACAACTATTGCTCTTAGGAACAAAAACTGCATGTGACTCAACTCCATGTAGGACTGGGAAACAAACGCTAGCTCTGCTCACAAGAAACACACTCTGCTTTTGAGAAAAGAGCACTCTTCTACTCTACAGTGTTTCCTCTATGGCCAGAACAGTGTGCTTGCTCAGAACAAAAGGACTGTGCTTTCTACACACACGGGCCATATCTAGTTCAATTCTGCTTAGGAAACTGACGAGAACAGTATACCCTCTTCAGTCAAATACACTGCACATGCTGGGAACAGACACCAGTGCTATTTGTCCTGTGTATGACAATAGGAGCGCAATAGTGATTTTTCTTACCAGAAAACAAGTCTTGCTCGTAGGACCAAAAACTGCATGTGACACAATTCCATTTAGGACTGGGAAAGAAACACTAGCTCGCCTTACAAGAAACACACTCTGCTTTTGAGAAAAGAGCACTCTTCTACTCTACTGTGTTTCCTA
Organism: Peromyscus eremicus; assembly: GCF_949786415.1. Classification (NCBI taxonomy): domain Eukaryota; kingdom Metazoa; phylum Chordata; class Mammalia; order Rodentia; family Cricetidae; genus Peromyscus; species Peromyscus eremicus. Next base: position 320,175 of record NW_026734440.1, on the reverse strand, counting down.
TAGGGCCAGAACAGTGAACTTGCTCAGAACAAAAGAACTGTGCTTCCTACACACAGGGGCCATATCTAGTTCAACTCTGTTAGGAAATTGTCAAGAACAGTAGCTCCTCTTAAGTCCAATACACTGTACATGCAGGGAACAGACGCCAGTGCTGTTTGCACTGTGTATGGCAATGGGAGCGCAATAGTGACTCTTCTTACCAGAAAACAACTCTTGCTCTTAGGACCAGAAACTGCATGTGATTCAACTCCATTTAGGACTGGGAAACAAACGCTAGCTCGCCTTACAAGAAACACACTCTGCTTTTGAGAAAAGAGCACTCTTCTACTCTACTGTGTATCCTATGGGGTCTGAGCAGTGAGCTTGCACAGAACAAAAGAACTCTGCTTCCTACACACACGGGCCATATCTAGTTCAACTCTGCTTACAAAACTGACAAGAACAGTAGCTACTCTTCAGTCCAATACACTTTACTTGCTGGAAGCAGACGCGAGTGCTATTTGCACTGTGTATGGCAAAGGGAGCGCAATAGTGACTTTCCTTACCAGAAAACAACTCTTGCTGGTAGGACCAAAAACTGCATGTGATTCAACTCCATTTAGGACTAGGAATCAAACGCTAGCTCGCCTTACAAGAAACACACTCTGCTTTTGAGAAAAGAGCACTCTTCTACTCTACTGTGTTTTCTATAGGACCTGAAAAGAGAGCTTGCTCAGAAGAAAAGAACTGGCTTTCTACATACACGGCCATATGTAGTTCAATTCTGCATAGGAAACTGACAAGAACAAAAGATTTTTTTCAGTCCAATACACTTTACATGCTGGGAAGAGAAACCAGTGCTATTTGCCCTGTGTACGAAAATGGGAGCGCAATAGTGACTCTTTTTACCAGAAAAAACTCTTGCTCGTAGGACCAGAAACTGCATGTGATTCAACTCAATTTAGGACTGGGAAACAAACGCTAGCTAGCCTTACAAGAAACACACTCTGCTTTTGAGAAAAGAGCACTCTTCTACTCTACTGTTTTTCCTATAGGGCGAGAACAGTGAGCTTGCTCAGAACAAAAGAACTGTTCTTCCTACACACACGGGCCATATCTAGTACAACTCTCCTTAGGAAACTGACAAGAACAGTATCTCCTCTTCAGTCCAATACACTGTACTTGTTGGGAACAGACGCAAGTGCTATTTTTACTGTGTATGGCAATGGGAGCACAATAGTGACTCTTCTTACCAGAAAACAACGCTTGCTCGTAGGACCAAAAACTGCATTTGATTCACCTCCATTTAGGACTGGGAAACAAACGCTAGCTAGCCTTACAAGAAACACACTCTGCTTTTGAGAAAAGAGCACTCCTCAACTCTACTGTGTTTCCTATAGGGCCAGAACAGTGAGCTTGCTCAGAACAAAAGAACTGTGCTTCCTACACACATGGGCCATATCTAGTTCAATTCTGCTTACGAAACTGACAAGAACAGTAGCCTCTCTTCAGTCCAATACACTGTACTTGCTGGGAACAGACGCGAGTGCTATTTGCACTGTGTGTGGCAAAGGGAGCGCAAAATGGACTCTTCCACCAGAATACAACTCTCGCTCGTAGGACCAGAAAATTCATGTGTATTTCAACTCCATTTAGGACTGGGAAACAAACGCTAGCTCGCCTTACAAGAAACACACTCTGCTTTTGACAAAAGAGCACTCTTCTACTCTACTGTGTTTCCTATGGGGTCCAAACAGAGAACTTGCTCAGAACAAAAGAACTGTGCTTCCTACACCCGGGCCATATCTAGTTCAACTCTGCTGAGGAAACTGACAAGAGAATTATCTCCTCTTCAGTCCAATACACTGTACTTGCTGGCAACAGATGCCAGTGCTATTTGGACTGTGTATGGCAATGGGAGCGCAATAGTGACTTTCCTTACCAGAAAGCAACTCTTGCTTGTAGGACCAAAAATTGCAAGTGATTCAACTCCATTTAGGACTGGGAAACAAATGCTAGCTCGCCTTACAAGTAACACACTCTGCTTTTGAGGAAGGAGCACTCTTCTACTCTACTGTGTTTCCTTTAGCGCCAGAACAGTGAGCTTGCTCAGAACAAAAGAACTGTGCTTCCTACACACACGGCCATATCTAGTTCAACTCTGCTTAGGAAACTGACAAGAACAGTAGCTCCTCTTCAGTCCAATACACTGTACTTGCTGGGAACAGACGCAAGTGCTATTTGCACTGTGTACTGCAATAAGTGCACAATAGTGAATCTTCATACCAAGAAACAACTCTTGCTCTTAGGACCAGAAACTGCATTTGATTAAATCCACTTAAGACTGGGAAACAAACGCTAGCTTGCCTTACAAGAAACATGCTCTGCTTTTGAGAATAGGGCACACATCTACTCTACTGTGTTTCCTATGGGGTCCGAACAGTGAGCTTGCTGAGAACAAAAGAAATGTGCTTCCTACACACACGGGCCATATCTAGTTCAACTCTGCTTAGGAACCTGACAAGAACAGTAGATCCTCTTCAGTCCAATACACTGTACATGCTGGGAACAGACGCCAGTGCTATTTGCCCTGTGTATGACAATGGGAGCGCAATAGTGACTCTTTTTACCAGAAAACAACTCATTCTCCTAGGACCAGAAACTGCATGTGATTCAACTCCATTTAGGACTGGGAAACAAACGCTAGCTTGCCATAAAAGAAACACACTCTGCTTTTGAGAAAAGAGCAGTCTTCTACTCTACTGTGTTTTCTATAGAGTCTGAACAGTGAGCTTGCTGAGAACAAAAGAACTGTGCTTCCTACACACACGGGCCATATCTAGATCAACTCTACTTAGGCAACTGACAAGAACAGTAGATCCTCTTCAGTCCAATACACTGTACTTGCTGGGAACAGACGTGAGGGCTATTTGCACTGTGTATGGCAAAGGGAGCGCAATAGTGACTTTTCTTACCAGAAAACAACTCTCTCGTAGGACCAGAAACTGCATGTGTATTTCAACTCCATTTAGGACTGGGAAACAAACGCTAGCTTGCCTTATAAGAAACACACTCTGCTTTTGAGAAAAGAGCACTCTTCTATTCTACTGTGTTTCCTCTAGGGTTCGAACAGTGAGCTTGCTCAGAACAAAAGAACTGTGCTTCCTACACACACGGGCCATATCTAGTTTAATACTGCTTAGGAACCTGACAAGAACAGTAGAACCTCTTCAGGCCAATACACTGTACATGCTGGGAACCGACGCCAATGCTATTTGCCCAGTGTATGACATTGGGAGCGCAATAGTGATTCTTCTTACCAGAAAAAAGCTCTTGCTCGTAGGACCAGAAACTGCATGGGATTCAACTCCATTCAGGACTGGGAAACAAACGCTAGCTCACCTTACAAGAAACACACTCTGCTTTTGAGAAAAGAGCACTCTTCTACTCTACTGTGTTTCCTAAGGTGTCCGAACAGTGAGCTTGCTCAGAACAAAAGAACTGTGCTTCCTACACACATGGGCCATATCTAATTCAACTTTGCTTAGGAAACTGACAAGAACAGTAGCTCCTCTTCAGTCCAATACACTGTACTTGCTGGGAACAGACACGAGTGCTATTTGTACTGTGTATGACAATGGGAGCACAATAGTGACTCTTCTTACCAGAAAACAACTATTGCTCTTAGGAACAAAAACTGCATGTGACTCAACTCCATGTAGGACTGGGAAACAAACGCTAGCTCTTCTCACAAGAAACACACTCTGCTTTTGAGAAAAGAGCACTCTTCTACTCTACAGTGTTTCCTCTATGGCCAGAACAGTGTGCTTGCTCAGAACAAAAGGACTGTGCTTTCTACACACACGGGCCATATCTAGTTCAATTCTGCTTAGGAAACTGACGAGAACATTATACCCTCTTCAGTCAAATACACTGCACATGCTGGGAACAGACACCAGTGCTATTTGTCCTGTGTATGACAATAGGAGCGCAATAGTGATTCTTCTTACCAGAAAACAAGTCTTGCTCGTAGGACCAAAAACTGCATGTGACACAATTCCATTTAGGACTGGGAAAGAAACACTAGCTCGCCTTACAAGAAACACACTCTGCTTTTGAGAAAAGAGCACTCTTCTACTCGACTGTGTTTCCTATAGGGCCAGAACAGTGAACTTGCTCAGAACAAAAGAACTGTGCTTCCTACACACAGGGGCCATATCTAGTTCAACTCTGTTAGGAAATTGTCAAGAACAGTAGCTCCTCTTAAGTCCAATACACTGTACATGCAGGGAACAGACGCCAGTGCTGTTTGCACTGTGTATGGCAATGGGAGCGCAATAGTGACTCTTCTTACCAGAAAACAACTCTTGCTCTTAGGACCAGAAACTGCATGTGATTCAACTCCATTTAGGACTGGGAAACAAACGCTAGCTCGCCTTACAAGAAACACACTCTGCTTTTGAGAAAAGAGCACTCTTCTACTCTACTGTGTATCCTATGGGGTCTGAGCAGTGAGCTTGCACAGAACAAAAGAACTCTGCTTCCTACACACACGGGCCATATCTAGTTCAACTCTGCTTACAAAACTGACAAGAACAGTAGCTACTCTTCAGTCCAATACACTTTACTTGCTGGAAGCAGACGCGAGTGCTATTTGCACTGTGTATGGCAAAGGGAGCGCAATAGTGACTTTCCTTACCAGAAAACAACTCTTGCTGGTAGGACCAAAAACTGCATGTGATTCAACTCCATTTAGGACTAGGAATCAAACGCTAGCTCGCCTTACAAGAAACACACTCTGCTTTTGAGAAAAGAGCACTCTTCTACTCTACTGTGTTTTCTATAGGACCTGAAAAGAGAGCTTGCTCAGAAGAAAAGAACTGGCTTTCTACATACACGGCCATATGTAGTTCAATTCTGCATAGGAAACTGACAAGAACAAAAGATTTTTTTCAGTCCAATACACTTTACATGCTGGGAAGAGAAACCAGTGCTATTTGCCCTGTGTACGAAAATGGGAGCGCAATAGTGACTCTTTTTACCAGAAAAAACTCTTGCTCGTAGGACCAGAAACTGCATGTGATTCAACTCAATTTAGGACTGGGAAACAAACGCTAGCTAGCCTTACAAGAAACACACTCTGCTTTTGAGAAAAGAGCACTCTTCTACTCTACTGTTTTTCCTATAGGGCGAGAACAGTGAGCTTGCTCAGAACAAAAGAACTGTGCTTCCTACACACACGGGCCATATCTATTTCAACTCTGCTTAGGAAACTGATGAGAACAGTAGCTCCTCTTCAGTCCAATACACTGTACTTACTGGGAACAGACGCGAGTGCTATTTGCACTGTGTATGGCAATGGGAGCGCAAAGTAACTCTTCTTACCAGAAAACAACTCTTGCTCATAGGACCAAAAACTGCATTTGATTCAACTCCAGTTAGGTATGGGAAACAAACGCTAGCTCGCCTTACAAGAAACATGCTCTGCTTTTGAGAATAGGGCACACATCTACTCTACTGTGTTTCCTATGGGGTCCAAACAGTGAGCTTGCTGAGAACAAAAGAAATGTTCTTCCTACACACACGGGCCATATCTAGTACAACTCTCCTTAGGAAACTGACAAGAACAGTATCTCCTCTTCAGTCCAATACACTGTACTTGTTGGGAACAGACGCAAGTGCTATTTTTACTGTGTATGGCAATGGGAGCACAATAGTGACTCTTCTTACCAGAAAACAACGCTTGCTCGTAGGACCAAAAACTGCATTTGATTCACCTCCATTTAGGACTGGGAAACAAACGCTAGCTAGCCTTACAAGAAACACACTCTGCTTTTGAGAAAAGAGCACTCCTCAACTCTACTGTGTTTCCTATAGGGCCAGAACAGTGAGCTTGCTCAGAACAAAAGAACTGTGCTTCCTACACACATGGGCCATATCTAGTTCAATTCTGCTTACGAAACTGACAAGAACAGTAGCCTCTCTTCAGTCCAATACACTGTACTTGCTGGGAACAGACGCGAGTGCTATTTGCACTGTGTGTGGCAAAGGGAGCGCAATAGTGACTTTTCTTACCAGAAAACAACTCTCTCGTAGGACCAGAAACTGCATGTGTATTTCAACTCCATTTAGGACTGGGAAACAAACGCTAGCTTGCCTTATAAGAAACACACTCTGCTTTTGAGAAAAGAGCACTCTTCTATTCTACTGTGTTTCCTCTAGGGTTCGAACAGTGAGCTTGCTCAGAACAAAAGAACTGTGCTTCCTACACACACGGGCCATATCTAGTTTAATACTGCTTAGGAACCTGACAAGAACAGTAGAACCTCTTCAGGCCAATACACTGTACATGCTGGGAACCGACGCCAATGCTATTTGCCCAGTGTATGACATTGGGAGCGCAATAGTGATTCTTCTTACCAGAAAAAAGCTCTTGCTCGTAGGACCAGAAACTGCATGGGATTCAACTCCATTCAGGACTGGGAAACAAACGCTAGCTCACCTTACAAGAAACACACTCTGCTTTTGAGAAAAGAGCACTCTTCTACTCTACTGTGTTTCCTAAGGTGTCCGAACAGTGAGCTTGCTCAGAACAAAAGAACTGTGCTTCCTACACACATGGGCCATATCTAATTCAACTTTGCTTAGGAAACTGACAAGAACAGTAGCTCCTCTTCAGTCCAATACACTGTACTTGCTGGGAACAGACACGAGTGCTATTTGTACTGTGTATGACAATGGGAGCACAATAGTGACTCTTCTTACCAGAAAACAACTATTGCTCTTAGGAACAAAAACTGCATGTGACTCAACTCCATGTAGGACTGGGAAACAAACGCTAGCTCTTCTCACAAGAAACACACTCTGCTTTTGAGAAAAGAGCACTCTTCTACTCTACAGTGTTTCCTCTATGGCCAGAACAGTGTGCTTGCTCAGAACAAAAGGACTGTGCTTTCTACACACACGGGCCATATCTAGTTCAATTCTGCTTAGGAAACTGACGAGAACATTATACCCTCTTCAGTCAAATACACTGCACATGCTGGGAACAGACACCAGTGCTATTTGTCCTGTGTATGACAATAGGAGCGCAATAGTGATTCTTCTTACCAGAAAACAAGTCTTGCTCGTAGGACCAAAAACTGCATGTGACACAATTCCATTTAGGACTGGGAAAGAAACACTAGCTCGCCTTACAAGAAACACACTCTGCTTTTGAGAAAAGAGCACTCTTCTACTCTACTGTGTTTCCTATAGGGCCAGAACAGTGAACTTGCTCAGAACAAAAGAACTGTGCTTCCTACACACAGGGGCCATATCTAGTTCAACTCTGTTAGGAAATTGTCAAGAACAGTAGCTCCTCTTAAGTCCAATACACTGTACATGCAGGGAACAGACGCCAGTGCTGTTTGCACTGTGTATGGCAATGGGAGCGCAATAGTGACTCTTCTTACCAGAAAACAACTCTTGCTCTTAGGACCAGAAACTGCATGTGATTCAACTCCATTTAGGACTGGGAAACAAACGCTAGCTCGCCTTACAAGAAACACACTCTGCTTTTGAGAAAAGAGCACTCTTCTACTCTACTGTGTATCCTATGGGGTCTGAGCAGTGAGCTTGCACAGAACAAAAGAACTCTGCTTCCTACACACACGGGCCATATCTAGTTCAACTCTGCTTACAAAACTGACAAGAACAGTAGCTACTCTTCAGTCCAATACACTTTACTTGCTGGAAGCAGACGCGAGTGCTATTTGCACTGTGTATGGCAAAGGGAGCGCAATAGTGACTTTCCTTACCAGAAAACAACTCTTGCTGGTAGGACCAAAAACTGCATGTGATTCAACTCCATTTAGGACTAGGAATCAAACGCTAGCTCGCCTTACAAGAAACACACTCTGCTTTTGAGAAAAGAGCACTCTTCTACTCTACTGTGTTTTCTATAGGACCTGAAAAGAGAGCTTGCTCAGAAGAAAAGAACTGGCTTTCTACATACACGGCCATATGTAGTTCAATTCTGCATAGGAAACTGACAAGAACAAAAGATTTTTTTCTGTCCAATACACTTTACATGCTGGGAAGAGAAACCAGTGCTATTTGCCCTGTGTACGAAAATGGGAGCGCAATAGTGACTCTTTTTACCAGAAAAAACTCTTGCTCGTAGGACCAGAAACTGCATGTGATTCAACTCAATTTAGGACTGGGAAACAAACGCTAGCTAGCCTTACAAGAAACACACTCTGCTTTTGAGAAAAGAGCACTCTTCTACTCTACTGTTTTTCCTATAGGGCGAGAACAGTGAGCTTGCTCAGAACAAAAGAACTGTGCTTCCTACACACACGGGCCATATCTATTTCAACTCTGCTTAGGAAACTGATGAGAACAGTAGCTCCTCTTCAGTCCAATACACTGTACTTACTGGGAACAGACGCGAGTGCTATTTGCACTGTGTATGGCAATGGGAGCGCAAAGTAACTCTTCTTACCAGAAAACAACTCTTGCTCATAGGACCAAAAACTGCATTTGATTCAACTCCAGTTAGGTATGGGAAACAAACGCTAGCTCGCCTTACAAGAAACATGCTCTGCTTTTGAGAATAGGGCACACATCTACTCTACTGTGTTTCCTATGGGGTCCAAACAGTGAGCTTGCTCAGAACAAAAGAACTGTTCTTCCTACACACACGGGCCATATCTAGTACAACTCTCCTTAGGAAACTGACAAGAACAGTATCTCCTCTTCAGTCCAATACACTGTACTTGTTGGGAACAGACGCAAGTGCTATTTTTACTGTGTATGGCAATGGGAGCACAATAGTGACTCTTCTTACCAGAAAACAACGCTTGCTCGTAGGACCAAAAACTGCATTTGATTCACCTCCATTTAGGACTGGGAAACAAACGCTAGCTAGCCTTACAAGAAACACACTCTGCTTTTGAGAAAAGAGCACTCCTCAACTCTACTGTGTTTCCTATAGGGCCAGAACAGTGAGCTTGCTCAGAACAAAAGAACTGTGCTTCCTACACACATGGGCCATATCTAGTTCAATTCTGCTTACGAAACTGACAAGAACAGTAGCCTCTCTTCAGTCCAATACACTGTACTTGCTGGGAACAGACGCGAGTGCTATTTGCACTGTGTGTGGCAAAGGGAGCACAAAATGGACTCTTCCACCAGAATACAACTCTCGCTCGTAGGACCAGAAAATTCATGTGTATTTCAACTCCATTTAGGACTGGGAAACAAACGCTAGCTCGCCTTACAAGAAACACACTCTGCTTTTGACAAAAGAGCACTCTTCTACTCTACTGTGTTTCCTATGGGGTCCAAACAGAGAACTTGCTCAGAACAAAAGAACTGTGCTTCCTACACCCGGGCCATATCTAGTTCAACTCTGCTGAGGAAACTGACAAGAGAATTATCTCCTCTTCAGTCCAATACACTGTACTTGCTGGCAACAGATGCCAGTGCTATTTGGACTGTGTATGGCAATGGGAGCGCAATAGTGACTTTCCTTACCAGAAATTTACTCTTGATTGTAGGACCAAAAATTGCATGTGATTCAAGTCCATTTAGGACTGGGAAACAAATGCTAGCTCGCCTTACAAGTAACACACTCTGCTTTTGAGGAAGGAGCACTCTTCTACTCTACTGTGTTTCCTTTAGCGCCAGAACAGTGAGCTTGCTCAGAACAAAAGAACTGTGCTTCCTACACACACGGCCATATCTAGTTCAACTCTGCTTAGGAAACTGACAAGAACAGTAGCTCCTCTTCAGTCCAATACACTGTACTTGCTGGGAACAGACGCGAGTGCTATTTGCACTGTGTACTGCAATAAGTGCACAATAGTGAATCTTCATACCAAGAAACAACTCTTGCTCTTAGGACCAGAAACTGCATTTGATTCAATCCACTTAAGACTGGGAAACAAACGCTAGCTTGCCTTACAAGAAACATGCTCTGCTTTTGAGAATAGGGCACACATCTACTCTACTGTGTTTCCTATGGGGTCCGAACAGTGAGCTTGCTGAGAAAAAAGAAATGTGCTTCCTACACACACGGGCCATATCTAGTTCAACTCTGCTTAGGAACCTGACAAGAACAGTAGATCCTCTTCAGTCCAATACACTGTACATGCTGGGAACAGACGCCAGTGCTATTTGCCCTGTGTATGACAATGGGAGCGCAATAGTGACTCTTTTTACCAGAAAACAACTCATTCTCCTAGGACCAGAAACTGCATGTGATTCAACTCCATTTAGGACTGGGAAACAAACGCTAGCTTGCCATAAAAGAAACACACTCTGCTTTTGAGAAAAGAGCAGTCTTCTACTCTACTGTGTTTTCTATAGAGTCTGAACAGTGAGCTTGCTGAGAACAAAAGAACTGTGCTTCCTACACACACGGGCCATATCTAGATCAACTCTACTTAGGCAACTGACAAGAACAGTAGATCCTCTTCAGTCCAATACACTGTACTTGCTGGGAACAGACGCGAGGGCTATTTGCACTGTGTATGGCAAAGGGAGCGCAATAGTGACTTTTCTTACCAGAAAACAACTCTCTCGTAGGACCAGAAACTGCATGTGTATTTCAACTCCATTTAGGACTGGGAAACAAACGCTAGCTTGCCTTATAAGAAACACACTCTGCTTTTGAGAAAAGAGCACTCTTCTATTCTACTGTGTTTCCTCTAGGGTTCGAACAGTGAGCTTGCTCAGAACAAAAGAACTGTGCTTCCTACACACACGGGCCATATTTAGTTCAACTCTCCTTAGGAAACTGACAAGAAAACTATCTCCTCTTCAGTCCAATACACTGTACTTGTTGGGAACAGACGTGAGTGCTATTTTTACTGTGAATGGCAATGGGAGCGCAATAGTGACTCTTCTTACCAGAGAACAACTCTTGCTCGTAGGACCAAAAACTGCATTTGATTCACCTCCATTTAGGACTGGGAAACAAACGCTAGCCAGCCTTACAAGAAACACACTCTGCTTATGAGAAAAGAGCACTCCTCTACTCTACTGTGTTTCCTATAGGCCCAGAACAGTGATCTTGCTCAGAACAAAAGAACTGTGCTTCCTACACACACGGGCCATATCTAGTTCAATTCTGCTTACGAAACTGAGAAGAACAGTAGCCTCTCTTCAGTCCAATACACTGTACTTGCTGGGAACAGACGCGAGTGCTATTTGCACTGTGTATGGCAAAGGGAGCACAAAATGGACTCTTCTTATCAGAAAACAAGTCTCGCTCGTAGGACCAGAAACTTCATGTGTATTTCAACTCCATTTAGGACTGGGAAACAAACGCTAGCTCGCCTTACAAGAAACACACTCTGCTTTTGACAAAAGAGCACTCTTCTACTCTACTGTGTTTCCTATGGGGTCCAAACAGAGAACTTGCTCAGAACAAAGGAACTGTGCTTCCTACACCCGGGCCATATCTAGTTCAACTCTGCTTAGGAAACTGACAAGAACAGTAGCTCCTCTTCAGGCCAATACACTGTACTTGCTGGGAACAGACGCCAGTGCTATTTGCAGTGTGTATGGCAATGGGAGCGCAATAGTGACTCTTCTTACCAGAAAAAACTCTTGCTCGTAGGACCAGAAACTGCATGGGATTCAACTCCATTTCTGACTGGGAAACAAACACTAGCTCGCCTTTCAAGAAACACACTCTGCTTTTGTGAAAAGGGCACTCTTCTACTCTACTGTGTTTCCTATGGGGTCCGAACAGTGAGCTTGCTCAGAACAAAAGAACTGTGCTTCCTACACACACGGCCATATCTAGTTTAATACTGCTTAGGAACCTGACAAGAACAGTAGAACCTCTTCAGGCCAATACACTGTACATGCTGGGAACCGACGCCAATGCTTTTTGCCCAGTGTATGACATTGGGAGCGCAATAGTGATTCTTCTTACCAGAAAAAAGCTCTTGCTCGTAGGACCAGAAACTGCATGGGATTCAACTCCATTCAGGACTGGGAAACAAACGCTAGCTCACCTTACAAGAAACACACTCTGCTTTTGAGAAAAGAGCACTCTTCTTCTCTACTGTGTTTCCTAAGGGGTCCGAACAGTGAGCTTGCTCAGAACAAAAGAACTGTGCTTCCTACACACATGGGCCATATCTAATTCAACTTTGCTTAGGAAACTGACAAGAACAGTAGCTCCTCTTCAGTCCAATACACTGTACTTGCTGGGAACAGACACGAGTGCTATTTGTACTGTGTATGACAATGGGAGCACAATAGTGACTCTTCTTACCAGAAAACAACTATTGCTCTTAGGAACAAAAACTGCATGTGACTCAACTCCATGTAGGACTGGGAAACAAACGCTAGCTCTGCTCACAAGAAACACACTCTGCTTTTGAGAAAAGAGCACTCTTCTACTCTACAGTGTTTCCTCTATGGCCAGAACAGTGTGCTTGCTCAGAACAAAAGGACTGTGCTTTCTACACACACGGGCCATATCTAGTTCAATTCTGCTTAGGAAACTGACGAGAACAGTATACCCTCTTCAGTCAAATACACTGCACATGCTGGGAACAGACACCAGTGCTATTTGTCCTGTGTATGACAATAGGAGCGCAATAGTGATTTTTCTTACCAGAAAACAAGTCTTGCTCGTAGGACCAAAAACTGCATGTGACACAATTCCATTTAGGACTGGGAAAGAAACACTAGCTCGCCTTACAAGAAACACACTCTGCTTTTGAGAAAAGAGCACTCTTCTACTCTACTGTGTTTCCTATAGGGCCAGAACAGTGAACTTGCTCAGAACAAAAGAACTGTGCTTCCTACACACAGGGGCCATATCTAGTTCAACTCTGTTAGGAAATTGTCAAGAACAGTAGCTCCTCTTAAGTCCAATACACTGTACATGCAGGGAACAGACGCCAGTGCTGTTTGCACTGTGTATGGCAATGGGAGCGCAATAGTGACTCTTCTTACCAGAAAACAACTCTTGCTCTTAGGACCAGAAACTGCATGTGATTCAACTCCATTTAGGACTGGGAAACAAACGCTAGCTCGCCTTACAAGAAACACACTCTGCTTTTGAGAAAAGAGCACTCTTCTACTCTACTGTGTATCCTATGGGGTCTGAGCAGTGAGCTTGCACAGAACAAAAGAACTCTGCTTCCTACACACACGGGCCATATCTAGTTCAACTCTGCTTACAAAACTGACAAGAACAGTAGCTACTCTTCAGTCCAATACACTTTACTTGCTGGAAGCAGACGCGAGTGCTATTTGCACTGTGTATGGCAAAGGGAGCGCAATAGTGACTTTCCTTACCAGAAAACAACTCTTGCTGGTAGGACCAAAAACTGCATGTGATTCAACTCCATTTAGGACTAGGAATCAAACGCTAGCTCGCCTTACAAGAAACACACTCTGCTTTTGAGAAAAGAGCACTCTTCTACTCTACTGTGTTTTCTATAGGACCTGAAAAGAGAGCTTGCTCAGAAGAAAAGAACTGGCTTTCTACATACACGGCCATATGTAGTTCAATTCTGCATAGGAAACTGACAAGAACAAAAGATTTTTTTCAGTCCAATACACTTTACATGCTGGGAAGAGAAACCAGTGCTATTTGCCCTGTGTACGAAAATGGGAGCGCAATAGTGACTCTTTTTACCAGAAAAAACTCTTGCTCGTAGGACCAGAAACTGCATGTGATTCAACTCAATTTAGGACTGGGAAACAAACGCTAGCTAGCCTTACAAGAAACACACTCTGCTTTTGAGAAAAGAGCACTCTTCTACTCTACTGTTTTTCCTATAGGGCGAGAACAGTGAGCTTGCTCAGAACAAAAGAACTGTTCTTCCTACACACACGGGCCATATCTAGTACAACTCTCCTTAGGAAACTGACAAGAACAGTATCTCCTCTTCAGTCCAATACACTGTACTTGTTGGGAACAGACGCAAGTGCTATTTTTACTGTGTATGGCAATGGGAGCACAATAGTGACTCTTCTTACCAGAAAACAACGCTTGCTCGTAGGACCAAAAACTGCATTTGATTCACCTCCATTTAGGACTGGGAAACAAACGCTAGCTAGCCTTACAAGAAACACACTCTGCTTTTGAGAAAAGAGCACTCCTCAACTCTACTGTGTTTCCTATAGGGCCAGAACAGTGAGCTTGCTCAGAACAAAAGAACTGTGCTTCCTACACACATGGGCCATATCTAGTTCAATTCTGCTTACGAAACTGACAAGAACAGTAGCCTCTCTTCAGTCCAATACACTGTACTTGCTGGGAACAGACGCGAGTGTTATTTGCACTGTGTGTGGCAAAGGGAGCGCAAAATGGACTCTTCCACCAGAATACAACTCTCGCTCGTAGGACCAGAAAATTCATGTGTATTTCAACTCCATTTAGGACTGGGAAACAAACGCTAGCTCGCCTTACAAGAAACACACTCTGCTTTTGACAAAAGAGCACTCTTCTACTCTACTGTGTTTCCTATGGGGTCCAAACAGAGAACTTGCTCAGAACAAAAGAACTGTGCTTCCTACACCCGGGCCATATCTAGTTCAACTCTGCTGAGGAAACTGACAAGAGAATTATCTCCTCTTCAGTCCAATACACTGTACTTGCTGGCAACAGATGCCAGTGCTATTTGGACTGTGTATGGCAATGGGAGCGCAATAGTGACTTTCCTTACCAGAAAGCAACTCTTGCTTGTAGGACCAAAAATTGCATGTGATTCAATTCCATTTAGGACTGGGAAACAAATGCTAGCTCGCCTTACAAGTAACACACTCTGCTTTTGAGGAAGGAGCACTCTTCTACTCTACTGTGTTTCCTTTAGCGCCAGAATAGTGAGCTTGCTCAGAACAAAAGAACTGTGCTTCCTACACACACGGCCATATCTAGTTCAACTCTGCTTAGGAAACTGACAAGAACAGTAGCTCCTCTTCAGTCCAATACACTGTACTTGCTGGGAACAGACGCGAGTGCTATTTGCACTGTGTACTGAAATAAGTGCACAATAGTGAATCTTCATACCAAGAAACAACTCTTGCTCTTAGGACCAGAAACTGCATTTGATTCAATCCACTTAAGACTGGGAAACAAACGCTAGCTTGCCTTACAAGAAACATGCTCTGCTTTTGAGAATAGGGCACACATCTACTCTACTGTGTTTCCTATGGGGTCCGAACAGTGAGCTTGCTGAGAACAAAAGAAATGTGCTTCCTACACACACGGGCCATATCTAGTTCAACTCTGCTTAGGAACCTGACAAGAACAGTAGATCCTCTTCAGGCCAATACACTGTACATGCTGGGAACAGACGCCAGTGCTATTTGCCCTGTGTATGACAATGGGAGCGCAATAGTGACTCTTTTTACCAGAAAACAACTCATTCTCCTAGGACCAGAAACTGCATGTGATTCAACTCCATTTAGGACTGGGAAACAAACGCTAGCTTGCCATAAAAGAAACACACTCTGCTTTTGAGAAAAGAGCAGTCTTCTACTCTACTGTGTTTTCTATAGAGTCTGAACAGTGAGCTTGCTGAGAACAAAAGAACTGTGCTTCCTACACACACGGGCCATATCTAGATCAACTCTACTTAGGCAACTGACAAGAACAGTAGATCCTCTTCAGTCCAATACACTGTACTTGCTGGGAACAGACGCGAGGGCTATTTGCACTGTGTATGGCAAAGGGAGCGCAATAGTGACTTTTCTTACCAGAAAACAACTCTCTCGTAGGACCAGAAACTGCATGTGTATTTCAACTCCATTTAGGACTGGGAAACAAACGCTAGCTTGCCTTATAAGAAACACACTCTGCTTTTGAGAAAAGAGCACTCTTCTATTCTACTGTGTTTCCTCTAGGGTTCGAACAGTGAGCTTGCTCAGAACAAAAGAACTGTGCTTCCTACACACACGGGCCATATCTAGTTCAACTCTCCTTAGGAAACTGACAAGAAAACTATCTCGTCTTCAGTCCAATACACTGTACTTGTTGGGAACAGACGTGAGTGCTATTTTTACTGTGAATGGCAATGGGAGCGCAATAGTGACTCTTCTTACCAGAGAACAACTCTTGCTCGTAGGACCAAAAACTGCATGGGATTCAACTCCATTTCTGACTGGGAAACAAACACTAGCTCGCCTTTCAAGAAACACACTCTGCTTTTGTGAAAAGGGCACTCTTCTACTCTACTGTGTTTCCTATGGGGTCCGAACAGTGAGCTTGCTCAGAACAAAAGAACTGTGCTTCCTACACACACGGCCATATCTAGTTTAATACTGCTTAGGAACCTGACAAGAACAGTAGAACCTCTTCAGGCCAATACACTGTACATGCTGGGAACCGACGCCAATGCTATGTGCCCAGTGTATGACATTGGGAGCGCAATAGTGATTCTTCTTACCAGAAAAAAGCTCTTGCTCGTAGGACCAGAAACTGCATGGGATTCAACTCCATTCAGGACTGGGAAACAAACGCTAGCTCACCTTACAAGAAACACACTCTGCTTTTGAGAAAAGAGCACTCTTCTACTCTACTGTGTTTCCTAAGGGGTCCGAACAGTGAGCTTGCTCAGAACAAAAGAACTGTGCTTCCTACACACATGGGCCATATCTAATTCAACTTTGCTTAGGAAACTGACAAGAACAGTAGCTCCTCTTCAGTCCAATACACTGTACTTGCTGGGAACAGACACGAGTGCTATTTGTACTGTGTATGACAATGGGAGCACAATAGTGACTCTTCTTACCAGAAAACAACTATTGCTCTTAGGAACAAAAACTGCATGTGACTCAACTCCATGTAGGACTGGGAAACAAACGCTAGCTCTGCTCACAAGAAACACACTCTGCTTTTGAGAAAAGAGCACTCTTCTACTCTACAGTGTTTCCTCTATGGCCAGAACAGTGTGCTTGCTCAGAACAAAAGGACTGTGCTTTCTACACACACGGGCCATATCTAGTTCAATTCTGCTTAGGAAACTGACGAGAACAGTATACCCTCTTCAGTCAAATACACTGCACATGCTGGGAACAGACACCAGTGCTATTTGTCCTGTGTATGACAATAGGAGCGCAATAGTGATTCTTCTTACCAGAAAACAAGTCTTGCTCGTAGGACCAAAAACTGCATGTGACACAATTCCATTTAGGACTGGGAAAGAAACACTAGCTCGCCTTACAAGAAACACACTCTGCTTTTGAGAAAAGAGCACTCTTCTACTCTACTGTGTTTCCTATAGGGCCAGAACAGTGAACTTGCTCAGAACAAAAGAACTGTGCTTCCTACACACAGGGGCCATATCTAGTTCAACTCTGTTAGGAAATTGTCAAGAACAGTAGCTCCTCTTAAGTCCAATACACTGTACATGCAGGGAACAGACGCCAGTGCTGTTTGCACTGTGTATGGCAATGGGAGCGCAATAGTGACTCTTCTTACCAGAAAACAACTCTTGCTCTTAGGACCAGAAACTGCATGTGATTCAACTCCATTTAGGACTGGGAAACAAACGCTAGCTCGCCTTACAAGAAACACACTCTGCTTTTGAGAAAAGAGCACTCTTCTACTCTACTGTGTATCCTATGGGGTCTGAGCAGTGAGCTTGCACAGAACAAAAGAACTCTGCTTCCTACACACACGGGCCATATCTAGTTCAACTCTGCTTACAAAACTGACAAGAACAGTAGCTACTCTTCAGTCCAATACACTTTACTTGCTGGAAGCAGACGCGAGTGCTATTTGCACTGTGTATGGCAAAGGGAGCGCAATAGTGACTTTCCTTACCAGAAAACAACTCTTGCTGGTAGGACCAAAAACTGCATGTGATTCAACTCCATTTAGGACTAGGAATCAAACGCTAGCTCGCCTTACAAGAAACACACTCTGCTTTTGAGAAAAGAGCACTCTTCTACTCTACTGTGTTTTCTATAGGACCTGAAAAGAGAGCTTGCTCAGAAGAAAAGAACTGGCTTTCTACATACACGGCCATATGTAGTTCAATTCTGCATAGGAAACTGACAAGAACAAAAGATTTTTTTCAGTCCAATACACTTTACATGCTGGGAAGAGAAACCAGTGCTATTTGCCCTGTGTACGAAAATGGGAGCGCAATAGTGACTCTTTTTACCAGAAAAAACTCTTGCTCGTAGGACCAGAAACTGCATGTGATTCAACTCAATTTAGGACTGGGAAACAAACGCTAGCTAGCCTTACAAGAAACACACTCTGCTTTTGAGAAAAGAGCACTCTTCTACTCTACTGTTTTTCCTATAGGGCGAGAACAGTGAGCTTGCTCAGAACAAAAGAACTGTGCTTCCTACACACACGGGCCATATCTATTTCAACTCTGCTTAGGAAACTGATGAGAACAGTAGCTCCTCTTCAGTCCAATACACTGTACTTACTGGGAACAGACGCGAGTGCTATTTGCACTGTGTATGGCAATGGGAGCGCAAAGTAACTCTTCTTACCAGAAAACAACTCTTGCTCATAGGACCAAAAACTGCATTTGATTCAACTCCAGTTAGGTATGGGAAACAAACGCTAGCTCGCCTTACATGAAACATGCTCTGCTTTTGAGAATAGGGCACACATCTACTCTACTGTGTTTCCTATGGGGTCCAAACAGTGAGCTTGCTCAGAACAAAAGAACTGTTCTTCCTACACACACGGGCCATATCTAGTACAACTCTCCTTAGGAAACTGACAAGAACAGTATCTCCTCTTCAGTCCAATACACTGTACTTGTTGGGAACAGACGCAAGTGCTATTTTTACTGTGTATGGCAATGGGAGCACAATAGTGACTCTTCTTACCAGAAAACAACGCTTGCTCGTAGGACCAAAAACTGCATTTGATTCACCTCCATTTAGGACTGGGAAACAAACGCTAGCTAGCCTTACAAGAAACACACTCTGCTTTTGAGAAAGAGCACTCCTCAACTCTACTGTGTTTGCTATAGGGCCAGAACAGTGAGCTTGCTCAGAACAAAAGAACTGTGCTTCCTACACACACGGGCCATATCTAGTTCAATTCTGCTAACGAAACTGACAAGAACAGTAGCCTCTCTTCAGTCCAATACACTGTACTTGCTGGGAACAGACGCGAGTGCTATTTGCACTGTGTGTGGCAAAGGGAGCGCAAAATGGACTCTTCCACCAGAATACAACTCTCGCTCGTAGGACCAGAAAATTCATGTGTATTTCAACTCCATTTAGGACTGGAAAACAAACGCTAGCTCGCCTTACAAGAAACACACTCTGCTTTTGACAAAAGAGCACTCTTCTACTCTACTGTGTTTCCTATGGGGTCCAAACAGAGAACTTGCTCAGAACAAAAGAACTGTGCTTCCTACACCCGGGCCATATCTAGTTCAACTCTGCTGAGGAAACTGACAAGAGAAGTATCTCCTCTTCAGTCCAATACACTGTACTTGCTGGCAACAGATGCCAGTGCTATTTGGACTGTGTATGGCAATGGGAGCGCAATAGTGACTTTCCTTACCAGAAAGCAACTCTTGCTTGTAGGACCAAAAATTGCATGTGATTCAACTCCATTTAGGACTGGGAAACAAATGCTAGCTCGCCTTACAAGTAACACACTCTGCTTTTGAGGAAGGAGCACTCTTCTACTCTACTGTGTTTCCTTTAGCGCCAGAACAGTGAGCTTGCTCAGAACAAAAGAACTGTGCTTCCTACACACACGGCCATATCTAGTTCAATTCTCCTTAGGAAACTGACAAGAACAGTAGATCCTCTTCAGTCCAATACACTGTACTTGCTGGGAACAGACGCGAATGCTATTTGCCCTGTGTATGACAATGGGAGCGCAATTGTGACTCTTTATACCACAAAACAACTCTTGCTCATAGGACCAGAAACTGCATGTGACTCAACTCCATTTAGGACTGGGAAACAAATGCAAGCTCGACTCACAAGAAACACACTCTGCTTTTGAGAAAAGGGCACTCTTCTACTCTACTGTGTTTCCTATAGGACCAGAACAGTGAGCTTGCTCAGAACAAAAGAACTGTGCTTCCTACACACACGGGCCATATCTAGTTCAACTCTGCTTAGGAAACTGACGAGAACAGTAGATCCTCTTCAGTCCAATACACTGTACTTGCTGGGAACAGACGCGAGTGCTATTTGCACTCTGTACAGCAATGGGAGCACAATAGTGACTCTTCTTACCAG